>NC_136485.1:12554160-12659160 GCF_053919585.1 Euprymna scolopes
AATGCGAGTTGGAAATAATTTTCCATTTAATCAATCTGGTACCCCCATATGAGGAGCGGCATATATATTATTTTTTGAAATATAATTATCAACTCACAGGTCTTTCTTCATCTTTGACTCATCAGAGTGTGTGTGGGTGTGCATGTGAGAGTGTGTGTATGCCCGTGCGTGTGTGCGTGCGTGTGTGCGTGGCTGTGTATAACTGGGCTTGTATTTAGATCTGTCAGCAAATAAAACAATTTTGTAACCGCTAAGAATAAATAAAATCAAATATTTACAAATGGCGAACATAATCTATTTACACAAAAGCATGTTGTTTCTTGTCTAGGATAATGAACGCCGTTTTCCCCACTCCCGACACACTCCATCCCTGAAACTGGCCACCTGAGAGTCCTTGAGTACCATATTTGCTTTAGCAATTAGATTGGGTTGACCTTACTCTGATGGGTTGAGGGTACTGGATTGACAGTTCCTGGCTGCTGTTTCCGACTGGTAGTACAGGTGCACTTACTCTTTGGTATCGCTTGGAGCGGCTGCTCCATCAACAGTTGTAAAATATCGGGATGTTTGCAGTGTCATGTCGCGCATGGAAAGGGACCCTGGACTCATCCCCGGTGGGCTTGCTTGAGGCAACAATCCTAAGTGAAGAAAAATCAGCTGATGGTCTACTTGTGACGCATGTCTGATGCTCTGCATAACATCTTGTTCAGCTTCCCCTTACCTAAACTGAAACTCTTAAAAAATATGACGACAGTACAATCTAAGAATAATCTTAAACCAGGTTTAGGGTCAAACAAGTCCAACTTGCTTTTTCCCATGAAGCTTGCATTCATAAATATCCTTGGGCTTAGAAATAATTTAGCTGATGTTGAAGCGTTTCTCCTAACAAATACCCCGGGTATCTTAGCGCTAAGTGAGACTAACCTACACTCCTCCATCCTCTCTAACCACTTTAATATACCTGGATATCTCCCACTCTGCCGTAAGGACTCTGACAGACATATGCACGGACTTGGAGTCTACATTCATAATACCCTTCCCTTGACTAGAAAAACAAACCTAGAATCGGATGATAAAGCCTTTATGTGCTTTAGACTTAGCTTGCAACACAACATGAGCTACTTTTACTTTCTGTGCCTCTCTCCCCTGACCCAAGACTGACCATAATAAACACAGTCTCTGACAGCATACACACAACACTCTCCCTCGACACTAGCGCACAAGTACATGTATTTGCTGACTTTAATGCCCACCACAAGAACTGGCTTGGATTCTCTACTTACACAGATGCATCGGGCAGCGCAACTCATAGCTTCTTTATATTTCATTCCATATCACAAATTGTTACGTTTCCAACCCGTTTCCCTGACGAGCAAGAACAACTTGCATAACTTCTTTTTTTTACCACAGTTTCCGATGATTGTATAAGGAATGCCAACGTCCTACTTGGAACCGTTGATTATGCAGTGATAATTGTTGAAATCGACCAAAACGCTAGAGCAAAAACTGAAGAGCCAGTGCTTCAAACAACGAGATATTATAAAAAGGCTGACTGGGAAGCCATCAGAGATCTTATCAGATATGCTCCACGGGGAAATATTTTTTCTCCCCCTGCTGAACAATACGCAAACGAGACCACCGAATGGTTCCAAATCGCAATCGAAGCGCATGTTCCAATTCGGAAATTGTATAGGTTATGGTTTACTTGGACTTGCGCTACTGCCATTGCTCAAAGGCATCATGTATACCGCAGATTAAACCGACATAAGTGCAGTACATACAGACAGATTAACATAGAAGCTAGAAGTAACTTTAAGAAAGAAATAGCGACAGCTAAGAGATAATTTACGGAAACCACTAAAATACGAATCGAAGCACCAAAACAAGGAACTCGTGACTTCTGGAAAATCTACAACAATGTAGTAAATAATGGGTAATCAACAATTCCCCACTAACCACAAATCTCGATGTTGTTTGCTCAGCAACCTAGAAGACTAATATGCTTGCAAGTCGGTTTCCCTCAAACTCCACATTGGACCCTCTCAAAAACCCAATACTTGAATTTCCTATGCGGAGAGACGCAACACTAGACGACTGAAAATCACCCCTGCTCAGGTGCATGCTAGCATAAAAAACTTGACAATTCAAAAGCATGTGGACACGATCTCATCCCAGAGGTGCTATTAAAAGTGCTCAGCCGAAGAGCTCCAGTTCTCTCCAAACTCTACAACAAATGTCTTAATGAATCTTGCTTTGTGGGCTGTTGGATAACTGGTTCTGTGGTACCAGTATTCAAGAATTCCGGCGAAAGAACTGACCCATTAAATTATCGCCCTATTAGCCTCCTCCCACTTTTTGCCAAAATATTTGAGACCTTAATTAACGATGCTCTAGTTCATCACCTTACAGATGCTAAACTTCTGACTGACCAACAATATGGATGAAGACAAGCCCGTTCCACAGCAGACATCCTAACTGTAATATCTGACCGCATATAGCATTCACTGGACAAAGCGGGGGAGGGTAGAGCAGTAACTCTAGATATATTTAAGGCTTTTCACAGGGTATGGCATAACCGCCTCCTTAGGAAAATTAGATCATATGGTATCACTGGTAGAATATTAAACATAATTAAATCCTTCTTAGATAAGAGAAAAATCCAGGTTGTCCTCGACGGTCGGAGATCAAAAAATATAATATAAATGCGGTGGTATCCCAGGGATCTATCCTTGGACCTCTATTGTTCCTGATATTCATAAATGACCTCCCCGACAAAATTTTCTCTGAGATGGGTATATATGCTAATGACACCACACCCTATAACCGGCCCGACAGGAAACAAATGAACACATATCTAAAGAAATGGCAGAAACACTAGAGGATGTCCTCCAAGCTGTAGTGGAATAGTGACAAAAATTGATGGTAACGTTCAATGCCGCCAAGACTAAACTAGTCTCATTCTATAATTACAAGAAACCTTCTCTACCACCTATAGCAGTGATCAACAACTTTTTATCTGAGAGTACATCTTTCAAACTGCTTGGCCTAACGTTCACAGGAAACATGAGTTGGAACAATTACATTGAAGGCATCGCCAAGGCCACTGCAAGGAAGGTAGGTTCTCTCTATCATGGTAGGAAACTACTAACACCCGAAAGTATCTTGTACCTCTATAAGGCCACCATTCGCCAATGTATGGAGTATTGCTGTCATATTTGGGCTGGTGCATCTGCTACTAGTCTCTCGCTCCTTGACAAGGTCAAAAGAGATTCGAACATCTGCTAGGCCCTGAACTGGCATCTAAGCTTCAGCCTTTGTCCCATCGACGAAACGTTGCATCCCTCTGCCTACTCTACAAGTGTTTTAATGGCTAATGCTCTGACGAACGGCAAGCACGACGTGAACACCCTAGACAAACGCAACAGAATGCTACACACTACCCACACACTGTAGAGATCCCCAGATATAAAATATCTTTCTTCTCCAGTCGTTTCTTCCCCAGAACCTGTAGACTTTGGAATTCCATTCCAGGTCCTTGCTTCCCCAACTGTACTGATGTGCAGAAGTTCAAGTGCACCGTAAACCGATATCTTGCTGCCCAAATCCCTACATAGTACCCCAGTAATTGTTGCTCTGAAAGTAGCATCCTCCACCAAAGTGGCAATTTGCCTTGTTTGGGGTGAAAATATAATTTAAGAAAAAATGATATTTTGTTTTTTATGTTCGTGGCCGCTGGTGTTTTTTGAAGTTTTCACTTTTACGAAGAATCACATAAGGATATCTAGTAGACACACGCAGAGATATACACATGATATACATATGTATATACACATATAATTTCTCTCTCTCACACACACACACACACACACACACATATATATATATAGATATAGATATATAGACATATACAATAAGCATAAAAGGAAAACTATAAACTGGAAATTTATATGTAAATGTTTTTTCATTTTCGACACAAATATCTCGAACAGTAAAATGCAATAAAATATTCTTATTCCACGGAATTTCAAAGATTATCAGATTTTTTCATCAGAGAAAAATATCGTTAACTAGCGAAGCTAAAAGATTTTCTGAGTCGAACATCTTCTGAATATAAACATTTTATGATGATTTTCCTAGAAGGTATAACAATGTCCGTATAAATAATGCTTGTTCATTGTAAAAATGATATTTGTAGAGGTTATATATATATATATATATATATATATATATATATATATATATATATATATATAGTAATTTATAAAATATATATGGCGATTAAGCTACACTGGATATTCGGCGTTTCATCCTCTATAGGATTCGTCAGGCTTATGCGCGAATTCTGTGGTTGTTTATCGTTTTTATATATGTTGAGGAGTTTAGTTAGCCAATCAGTTTCTAGTATCCACCGCGCCCCTTCCTATCAGACAGTAGGCATGCATTTTATCGAACAAAGGATATGTTTTAGAACTAGGTTAGTGGTTTAAGGCAGACAATTTTTCCTCATTTCTGTTCTTTTATATATATATATATATATATAAATATAAATATACATATGTGTACACACATACATACACACATACATACATATATATATATATATATTTGTGTGTGAGTGTGTGATGTGTGTGTGTGTGTTTGTGTGGTCATTTATGTATATTCATGTTTATTTCTACTGTTTTCGCATTTTTAAGGGTTTTAAAGCCATAGGATTCTTTTTTGTTTATGTTTTCATTTTTAAGGAAGAAATGTGCTCGCTATCGCATTCGGCGTATTAGTTCTTCTGTTTTTTTGATTAATTTTATAATATAGCTATTCTTGCTGGGTGTGGGGGATGTTTTTAGCGAGGTTTCGAAATAAACTCTTTCCATATCTATTTTTAATGTGGTGAAATAAATTCTTTGAGAGTGCTCGACTGTTTTAGGAGCTAGGTATAACTACTTCATTTACTCACATAAAATTAATATACGAAAGTATAGATTAACGCGAAAACTTTATGCATTTACTTCAAAAGTGGTCAATATGTAGGTAGAGCTAGTTGGCTAACTAAAATCCTCAACATATATAAAAACGAGAAACAACCACAGAATTCACGCATAAGCATGACGAATCCTATAGTGGATGAAACGCCGAATATTCAGTGTAGCTTAATCGCCATATATATTTTATAAATTACTAACTAGCTTTACCTACGTATTGAGCACTTTTGAAGTAAATACGCATAAATCTATACTTTCGTATATTAATTTTATGTGAGTAAATTAAGTAGTTATATATATGTATATATATATATATATTTATGTGTGTGTGTGTGTGTGTGTGTGTGTGTGTAAAGATGAATATATGTGCGTGTGTGTGTCTGGTCACGAATACGCTCCTATATGGTTACTATTTTCAAAAACTGATTACATATAATGATAGAAGATGTATCGAGACACAGTAATGGGTATGTTTGATCCTGCAGAACGGTGTTACATAAAATTGTGGAGTCTACGTTCGCGCCTGGCCCACAAAGTATGGAAATAGAAAATTTAAAAATAAAATTAAAAAAAAACGTTTACTAGCGTTTTTAATATAGATGTACATAAGAATTCTTTGATAAGTATATTTTAACTTAAAAAGGGGTGGTATAATAAATTTTTTGTGTATGCGTTCGCGCCTGGCTTCCATAGAATGGAAATAGGCACACACTTTAATAAGGACTTTTCATATCAATCTTCGTAAGTATCATTTGATAATTATACTTCAGTTTGAAGACATATGGTATGATAAAATTCTGGGGTGTTCGTTCGCGCCTGAACTCCATGGAAAGGAAATATGTAACAAAGTTTAACCAGGTGTTTTAATATAAATCCACAGAATATTGTGATAAGTGTTTCAGTGTGAACAAGTATGGTATAATTTATATATTTATATATATATATATATATATATATATATATATATATATATATATATATATATATAATGCCAATATTATTTAATTTGATGAGTGCGCCATTCGCCTTTCAAACATAAAAACTCATTACTTTTTTCGTGGCAAATAAATTACTATACATTTTCTTCTGTATCATACCAGCTATAATTTTTCGTCAGTTTCTGCATTTAAAATAGAAGAATAATTTTTCCCTTTGTGCTACATTTTACTGCCAGGAGTGATAAACGTCTTTCGTTCAATTTCTTTAGTTTGAATGTGAATCCTACTGACGCCTTTTTAATAAGAAACTGAATTCATTCGATTAAAACTAAGATGACTAATAATCGAAAGAAATAGGATGTTTTATCTTTGTAAGATTTTTCTCATGTTCATAGAAAAATAAAATGAGAACGGGATCAAATTAAACGGTTATTGCACGCTTCAAACAATGTTAACTTATTATTTGATTTGCTTAATACTTACCGTTTCTGTTTCATTTATTTTTTAATGCGCAGGATAATGTAGCGTCTTGACGGAGTTTAAATATTTAAACAAGCAAATATATATATATATATATATATATATATATATATATATATATATATATTTAAATAAACATTTATTTTACAAAGGTGGTCACTACTTACCAAGGCACAGAAGCAACTCAGGAATAAGGGTTATTGTAAGTACAGTACGTTATTGTGGATATTTAATAAATTGTCTACTTAAGGAGGCGGTTCATCAGGATTTTTTTTACGTGGGACTTGAAGACATCCATGTTGTAGTCAGGTGGGAAGCCGTCCGACGGAACAGAGTTCCGCAGGCATGCAGTTTTAAGAAAGAAGCTTTGTTCATGGAATCTACGTTTTGATTTCGGCATAGATAAAGAGTGGGGAAAGTTCTTGACAGTAGATCTAGCTAGACGGGTGTTTTTCGTGAAAGATTGGCGAAGGGGGACCAGAGATTGGATTTCAGACAAGCAGCTGCAATGGCAATAACGATAAAACAAAGATAAGCTTGAAACGTCTCCTCTGTGGGAGAGAGGTTGGCAGGGAAGAGAAAATCCACTAAACCACGAAGTCTATTTTGTACTCTGTCAAGGCAGGATAGGCTATTTTTAGCAGCTCCTGCCCAGATATGGCAACAGTATTCCATCCTTGAGCGTACTTGGCATTTATATAGACAGAATTGCATCAGTATATGAGATATCTTCTGGAGCGGTAGAAGGATCTCACCATCTTTCAGCGACCTTGGCAACAGACTTGATGTACGTGTTCCATTTAAGATCAGGAGTGAGGGTCAAGCCCAGAAGCTTGTCAAATCATGGGGCTTCTCCTAGACGAGAACCATCTATTTCCATCGATGCAAGATGAGGATCAAGCGTTGATGATGTAAAGATAGGAGTTTGGTTTTAGATGCATTTAATATAACCAGCCACGTC
The DNA here is from genome assembly GCF_053919585.1 of Euprymna scolopes. Classification (NCBI taxonomy): domain Eukaryota; kingdom Metazoa; phylum Mollusca; class Cephalopoda; order Sepiida; family Sepiolidae; genus Euprymna; species Euprymna scolopes. Next base: position 12,561,519 of record NC_136485.1, read on the forward strand.
TTCCCTCACTGAACCACGCGCTCGAGATCAGAGGAGAAATAATCATGGAGAGCTTTGTCATTTACAGCCTTTGATGTGTTGCATTAGATGCTCGTGTCGTCAGCATAGATGTCAACGAATGATTTAAAATGTGTTTAGGGAGATCATTGATGTAGATCAGGAAGAGAGTTTTGCCCAGGATTGACCCTTGAGGGACTCCAGCATTTATATTGCAGGCCTCTCTGAGCCTCTGATTTTTGTCCATCGACCACTACACTTATGAGCCTATCAGAGAGAAATGATTTAATGATGGAGAGAACAGTTCCAGTTATACGGTGGCTGGAAATCTTGTGAAGTAGGCCTTTGTGGCATACCTTGTCGAAGGCCTTTGATATGTCAAGAGCAATTGCCCTAGAGAGGAAGCCTTTGTCAGGAGATTAACTAATCCTATGAGATATAACTGTTAGCATATCTGCAGTAGATCTTGCAAAATGGAAACCATATTGTGTGTCACTAAGAAGGTTATTTCTGCTTAGGTGTTGAACATTTCTCTATTTAATATGGATTCCAGCAACTTACTCATGGCACAGAGGAGACTTATTTGTCTGTACTGAGAGGGAGATGACTTATCACCTGAGTTCTTAAATAAGGGGCATACTGATGAGGTTTTCCAGGGTGTTGGCAAGCAATTCTCCTGAAGGCAACGCTTAAACAGTGTCGTAAGTATGGGAGCAAGTTCTTGTTGAAGGTTTTTAACACTATAATTGGGATGCCGTCAGGACAAGTTGCTTTACTGGAATCAAGGTTCTTGATTAGCTTGGCGACCTCGTGAACAGATATTTGTATGTTACCTAGTGTTTTCTGTGTTATAGGAGGAAATATGGGGAGTTGATGGCGTTCGTCGCATAGGGTAGAATTAGCTGCAAAGTTCTTGGCAATAGTTTGGCCTTGTCTTAAGCTGATGAGATGATCTCAGGCCAATTGGCAATGGTTGGGATAGAACGCACACTCCTGTTCAGGAGCCTATTTGTTATTTGCCAAAGCTTGTGAAAACTAAGCCGCTGATCAGCTAATTTGGATTTAACAGACTTGGCATATAGCTCTCTTGCATTTTTATTACTCTTTTAAAGTGTTTGCTGGCGTTCCTGAAAGCAGCTTTGGTCTCAATGGATCTATTATATTGGTAGCTATGGAAAAAGTGATTTCTGTGCGATGGAATCAGCACACTCGGGGGAGAACCATGGCTGGCTGTTAGGTTTTTTTTTTAATTGTTTACATGTTTTGAATCGGTCTATGCCTACAATTAACCATTCGGTCAGGTCTGATACTATAGAGGAGACTTCGTTTTTAAACATGGGATGCAGAGGTAGGTCAGATATGAATGTACGGAAGCTATCCCAGTCAGCCATAGAGTATCGGTATACAGTACGGTGGAGGGGTACGTCTGGGGACTTATAACATTTCATTTTTATCTGAACTGATACGACGGAATGGTCGGAGAATCCTATAGGAGAAAGAACGAACATGAACATAGCGCAGGGGAAGTTGAGAGAAAAAGGTCTAGGAGGCTTGCATATTGACCTTTGTATCGGGCACACGGGTGGGCTCGAGAACAATCTGAGTGAGGTCATAGGCAATGGTAAAATCATGACAAAACTTCCCCTCATCATCCGTCTTATTTGAGTGGGTTAACCATTCCACGTTATGGACGTTTAAGTCACCACAGATGTTAATGTTCGCCGAGGGATGTGCAGACAGGATGTGGTGTATTTGTTATGGGGCGGATAGAGGGCAAGTATAAATGCAGTAGTGTAAGCAAGTGCAACCCGGAAGCACATATAAGGTAAATTAGGATCTTCTCTAGAGATATACCTGCCACATGGGAAGCCATCTTTTATTTAGGCAAATATTCCATGCCGATGGCGATCTTGGTGGTAAGATTTAGATGTTAAGTTAGAGTATCCATTAATTATGAACTCATCTAGAGAAGTGGCCAACCCATTCCAGTTTCGCTTAGAAACAATATGTCCGGTTTCGTCTCCTGTAATTGGGTTTCAACCTCTGGAAGGTTGGAAAGTAGACTTCTGATGTTGGAGAAGGGGACATGGTAGTAGGGGTCTACGTTGGAAGATGAGGTTCTTGGTTTATTCGATTTTTTTTTTCTGGACATGATTCATGTTGAGGATTTGGGATTTGTGGAACAGGTCGGCATACTTGCTTAATGCAGGATAAAGAGGGACAGTAAGAGCGAAAAAGACAGGAGTGTTTTCTTTTTTTTTGTAGCACATAAAAAGGTAAAGCCGTAACAATTACCCACTAGTATGGCATCGACAAGAGACTAATGCCTGGTCCAGAATCAATTCACCAAATGGCAATACAGCAGTCCCAGTACTTTGAGCCTGCTGATAGGTCAGCCTCCTTAGTGGTTAATCCATGTCCGGGTCCCTGACTATCAGGCGTATAACCACAGCCCAGACGAAACGTTTACCTCCAGCACCCTTACTAGTAACATGGCCGCAAGGATAGACATAGATGCAGAAAATTTTCCGACATCTCAGACTACTGTTCACCAAGTACTACCGACCTTTAAAGCAGTTTTTTCTTCACCCTTTGTCAGAAAATCAATCATTTGAATGAGGACTGAGGGACAAAAAAGGGGAAGCAAGATTTACTGGAGCTGCCAATAACATATGCATAGTATTATCTACTCTCCATTAAAAAGGGGGTGGAGGAAAGGGTACAAGGGACGTATTAATATCTACTTTATGAATAGAGTGTGCTTATTTTAAGGTTTACTTTGTTAAATTTTAAAGATACATTCTATAAAAGCTTCCGTATTTCATTGCCGCATTCATAATAAGCTTTGATGTTTCGTCTACACCAGTTGTCATCAAATTTCTTTATTACTTCAGTAAAAATGCTTAGGCTTTCACCCGAGACTATTTCTTCGTTTGTACCATGTTTCTGTATCTATTTGTGTGCATCTATTTTACTTTAATCAGGAACAGTACAAAGATAAGCATAGAATTATAAGAAACACACACAGATTAATCTGATATTGTGTCGGGATTCATCATCAGACACGAGATGAATCTATATTTCAATGAAAATGAATATGTTTGTTTGCGTGCGTTTGTGCCTGTGTACATTTCTCTATCAAATATCTCTGCCAATTTACGCGTTAAAGACTCGAGATTTTACATAAGCTGTATTGAGATTTGGGAAAATATTTTCTATCGGTTTTCTGCCAGAAATTTGTCTCTCAGGGAGTCAAAGGTTAACGATTTGACTTTTGAAAACTCTGCCAAACTCCTCTGCCAATTTCGTGCCTAAAAACTTGAAATTTTAAATGTAGGTTACTTGGATATTGTTGACACTTTTATTTGATTTGAGCCGAAATGAATAAATGTTAAGGGGTCATAACTGAGGTCAACGTTTAAGAAAAATGCCCTCTGCGTTCCCTAATAAATTACTCACCCCACTTGAAATTTTACATAGACGATATTCAGAGATAGGGCAAGTTTTTTAATCAGTTTTGATAAAAAATTGGAGCTGCCAATGTTAAAAAGATTTTACTTTTGCGGTCTGTAACAACTATTTAGCCAACTTTAGATTTATATATTTAAAATGTGTACATAGCGGGTATTTAGACATGCGGCAAGAATTTTAATCAACTTGTGGACGAAAATTTGGCTGCGAAAACGCCTAAAGACTTGAAAAGTAAGATGTAGGTAAATTAGACATGTGTAAAACTTTGTATTATTTTAGATCAAGTTAATATATGTTAAAGGGGTCAGAATTGGGTTCACAGGAAAAAATACGACTGCGTCCTCTAGGAAAAATTACTAAGACAAATGTTGGTGTAACATTTGAAATTTTACATAAATTGTATTCGCACGTAGGCAAGTTGTAGATGGCATTTAGGGCCCGATCCAAGCAAGGCTGAAATGCTAGTAACCCACTATTACCGTACGCGTTTTTTCCCCTGAAAATATCTGCACACTAGATCTGGCAAAAAAAAAAAAAAAACTTTGGTAAAAGCAATCGTGTGCCTCTATTTTTATACGACTAATAAAACGCCCCTTATATGCGTTCAGAATTATTCAGAATGATAACTGCCGTAGAATTAAATTCCCTAAATGCACATATCCACATTCTTTGTTAAAAATACTTAGTACTAATGTGATAAAGTATCTTTAAACACTCTCTAGATGGATTAATCAATTCTTTTTAGAAAGGATGATGATGATGATGATGATGATGATGATGATGATGATGATGATGATGATGATGATGATGGTGGTGGTGGTGGTGGTGGTGGTGGTGGTGGCGGTGGAGGCGGTGGAGGCGGTGGTGGCAGTGGGTGTGGTGATGATGATGATGATGATGATGATGGTGGTGGTGGTGGTGGTGATGGTGATGATGACGATGATGATGATGATGATGATGATGGTGATGATGATGGTGGTGGTGGTGGTGGTGGCGGTGGCGGTGGTGGTGGCGGTGGGTGTGGTGATGATGATGATTATGATGATGATGATGATGATGATGATGATGTAAGAGTGCCTGCGCGTGGATTTTTTTTTTGTTCGTACGAGTTGCGCTGTTTCCAACCACACCTCTCCTTAATCGGCATTGTTAAATACCAGCCGTAATTGAGTTCAGGACGACTGGAAACAATACAGAGGTTAGCAGAGAGGTTATCAGATAGGTTAACAGAGAATAAATAAATGGGAATTGTATTAGTGTCAATAATAAAGCATACAAATTCAACGAATCCCAACTTTTGAATGTTCCAAATATCATGTATTGTTGCAATATAATTTGCTAAAGATAATCCCAGTTGAGCCTGTGATCTTTATCAGATAAACTGTGTTTTGTAGTTATCAACAACATTTCTGCAATATACATGCGAACTTAACGCATGCTATATTGAGTAGAAAGCCCGATAGCATAGTTATATATACACGCTGCCGGTTGATGTTACACAATCTCAAGATTGGTTTTATTTTGCTTTCTTCGGTGATATACATTTATTATTTTCTTTATCCCTGTGAAATATCAAGCGAATTCGAAGTATACAAAGGAGATACACACCAAAAACAAATTCATTCAATATCACTATCTGTTCAAAATAAAGTGTAGCCGTTTAACAGCTCATAACAAACATAAAACTGAGTGAGAAACACACGTAACATGCACTTTCATACTAAGATATTTAAAGTATTTAATCAAATTACTCTTATATAAAAGTATATTCATATCAAAGCAGTCCGGGGTATAAATTAGTAAACATATTGCTACGTGTTCTTTAAACGTGAGTTTACAAATTAAACGGCATAAATTGTAAAAAGTTTCAGATGTTTACTATTTATCTTCTGTAATCAGAATATGGTATTGGCAGAACACAGCATAAATTTATACACGCGTTAACTTATTTATACCAGAGAGCATGATACTTACAATACTTTATATAATCAATCAATAAATAAATAAACAATAAGCACTCATTTAATTTCAATTACTCTTTAAAATATTGAATCTTAATGTCTATATACATTCTCAATAGCAGAGAAAGTGCATATTATTTTTAATGTCTACCGCTACATAACGTGTCACAGCGCTATATACATATAAAATGCTAACGATGATTTTTATTCAGAAATACACAGAACAAATTCATTTGCCATTATGGATTAAAAAACGAATATTTTACACTATCGTACTGGTATTTTCTTTTATCTTTAAACTAGCGGGGGTACCCGGCGTTGCTAGAGTGTTTGTTTCCAGGACGGGGGGGGGGTAAAAAATGTTATGGTAGGTAAGTAGGAAGGATCAAACCCGGAGTCATGAGTAAAAGTAGAAAAAAAAAGTGTGAAAAAAACATTTTCAACGTTAACAGTTCGGCCACCAAGAAAAGTTCATTCCAGTTGTTTAGGGGGAAAAAAAAACGACTACGGTAGGTTGGCGCGAACGTGAAAATATAAGGTGAATTGTCCAGCATGCTAACCACTACGCCACAGAGTAATGCAGCTTTGTTTAGTGATTTTAAATAACTTCACATTAAAGAACTACGAAGCCAAACCGGTGTTCTCTTCTCAACTGTTCCTTGTGAACGATCCCCAAACGGTGTTAAGTGGTGGCAGGGGGAGGAGGAATTTATTAGAGAGAAAATATTTTACCACTTCCATTGATCTTAACCGATTTTGGCCGTGACTTCTCAGCAGAAAAAGGATAGAAATCTAAGATTATCGAGGAATTTGAGAAATAATAAGCCTATAACACACCTCAGATATTGTTCTGCCGTTTGTGCATATTATATTTGCATGAAATATCTTGATTTTTAATCCTATTAATGTCAAAATCATACGGGAAAAAATTGGTTCATTTTATTTATATAGAGAAGAGAAGAAGAAGAGAAGAGAAGAGATAAACAAAAACCGTGATAGATATATACCTTGGGTCTGTTCCTTTTTCATTGTTTCATCAAGTTGGAATAGTATTTCCATAATTTTAATCATATATATATATATATATATATATATATATATATATTCATTTCTGTAGATATATATATATATATATATATGTCATTAACCTACAAACTATTCCTCAGTATCAAAGCTCTTCAGTGAAGCTAGATTAGTTACTAACTTTGGGTTGATACTAGAAACAGGTGGGAAGCAGGCAGACGGTACAGAGTTCCACAGGCGTGCAGTTCTAAGAAAGAAGCTTTGTTCATAGAATCCACGTTTTGATTTAGCACAGGTAAAAAAGTGGGGGAAATTTTGCACAGTGGATCCAGGTAGACGGTTGTTTTTCGTGAAAGATTGGCGAGGGGGGACCAGAGATTGGAGTTCAGACGAGAACCTGCCATGGAAATAACGATAATGATGTACGTGTTCCATTTCAGATCAGGAGTAAAGGTCAATCCCAGAAGCTTGTCCAAACAGGGGGCCTCTCCCAGACGAGAGCCATCCATCCCAATTGATTCCAGATGGGGATCAGAGCGTTGATGATGTAAGGATAGGAGTTTGGTTTTAGATGCATTAAAGGTAACCAGCCACGTCTTCCCCCACTGAACCACGCGCTCGAGATCAGAGGAGAGATAATCAGAGAGAACGTTGTCATTTACAGCCTTTGATGCGTTGCCGTAGATGGTCGTGTCATCAGCATAGCTGTCAACGAATGATTTAAGTATGTGTTTAGGGAGGTCATTGATGTAGATCAGGAAGAGAGTTGGGCCCAGGATTGACCCCTGAAGGACTCCAGCATTTATATTGCAGGCCTCCGATTTTTGTCCATCTACCACTACTCTTATGAGCCTATGGGAGATAAATTATTTAATGATTGAGAAAACATTTCCAGTTATTCCGTAGTGGAAATCTTTTGAAGTAGACCCTTATGCAATACCTTTTGTAAAGCCTTTGATATATCAAGAGCAATTGCCCTAGAAAGGAAGCCTTTGCCAAGAGATTCCCTAATCCTGTGAGATATAATCGTCAGCACATCTGCGGTAGGCCTTGCAGAGCGGAAACCATATTCTGTGTCTAAGAAGGTTGTTCATGTACGTCTTTGTTTTTAGCTGCTAGAATATCTCGTTCACTCAGCCAACGGAAATTTGTGTAATTAACATGAATAACTAGAAAAACTTTTTTACCAACTCTTGTTTTGATGTACCTAAATTACAGAAGTTATAGACAACAGAGAAGTGACAGAGAGAAAGGGCCTCAAAGGGAGATCGAGAGGGAGATAGAGAGAGAAAGATAGGGAGAGAAAGATGAATTGAGGCAAGTTTTATTTTAGGTCCGAACCAGAATGCCCCTATTTTGTTCACACATTAACAAGCGACTCGTACATGTGCATAATATAAAATAGGCCTGCCCAAAGAAATAGAAATAAAAGGAGAGAGATAAGAGACATATAGAAGGAGTGAGATAGAGAGGATAGTAGGAAAGAACAATAGACAGAAGGGGAGGGAGAGTGGTCGAAAAGAGAAGCAAGAAAGAGAGAGAGAGAGAGAGACATGAACACAATATTTTTGTCATTGATCAGTGAAAAAGAAATCCTTCTAGATTTAGGCAATATTTTTTATTCCTATTCAGAGCACCCGTTTTTTTTTTTGAAGATGGATTTTCCACACATTCAAAATCGACGGGTACTTGTGTAGAATTTGAATCACTCGTTACTAACCATATCACAAATTGTTACGTTTCCAACCCGTTTCCCTGACCAGCAAGAACAACTTGCATAACTTCTTTTTTTACCACAGTTTCCGATGATTGTATAAGGAATGCCAACGTCCTACTTGGAACCGTTGATTATGCAGTGATAATTGTTGAAATCGACCTAAACTCTAGAGCAAAAACTGAAGAGCCAGTGCTTCAAACAACGAGATATTATAAAAAGGCTGACTGGGAAGCCATCAGAGATCTTATCAGATATGCTCCACGGGGAAATATTTTTTTCTCCCCCTGCTGAACAATACGCAAACGAGACCACCGAATGGTTCCAAATCGCAATCGAAGCGCATGTTCCAATTCGGAAATTGTATAGGTTATGGTTTACTTGGACTTGCGCTACTGCCATTGCTCAAAGGCATCATGTATACCGCAGATTAAACCGACATAAGTGCAGTACATACAGACAGATTAACATAGAAGCTAGAAGTAACTTTAAGAAAGAAATAGCAACAGCTAAGAGATAATTTACGGAAACCACTAAAATACGAATCGAAGCACCAAAACAAGGAACTCGTGACTTCTGGAAAATCTACAACAATGTAGTAAATAATGGGTAATCAACAATTCCCCACTAACCACAAATCTCGATGTTGTTTGCTAAGCAACCTAGAAGACTAATATGCTTGCCAGTCGGTTTCCCTCAAACTCCACATTGGACCCTCTCAAAAACCCAATACTTGAATTTCCTATGCGGAGAGACGCAACACTAGACGACTGAAAATCACCCCTGCTCAGATGCATGCTAGCATAAAAAACTTGACAATTCAAAAGCATGTGGACACGATCTCATCCCAGAGGTGCTATTAAAAGTGCTCAGCCGAAGAGCTCCAGTTCTCTCCAAACTCTACAACAAATGTCTTAATGAATCTTGCTTTGTGGGCTGTTGGATAACTGGTTCTGTGGTACCAGTATTCAAGAATTTCGGCGAAAGAACTGACCCATTAAATTATCGCCCTATTAGCCTCCTCCCACTTTTTGCCAAAATATTTGAGACCTTAATTAACGATGCTCTAGTTCATCACCTTACAGATGCTAAACTTCTGACTGACCAACAATATGGATGAAGACAAGCCCGTTCCACAGCAGACATCCTAACTGTAATATCTGACCGTATATAGCATTCACTGGACAAAGCGGGGGAGGGTAGAGCAGTAACTCTAGATATATTTAAGGCTTTTCACAGGGTATGGCATAACCGCCTCCTTAGGAAAATTAGATCATATGGTATCACTGGTAGAATATTAAACATAATTAAATCCTTCTTAGATAAGAGAAAAATCCAGGTTGTCCTCGACGGTCGGAGATCAAAAAATATAATATAAATGCGGTGGTATCCCAGGGATCTATCCTTGGACCTCTATTGTTCCTGATATTCATAAATGACCTCCCCGACAAAATTTTCTCTGAGATGGGTATATATGCTGATGACACCACACCCTATAACCGGCCCGACAGGAAACAAATGAACACATATCTAAAGAAATGGCAGAAACACTAGAGGATGTCCTCCAAGCTGTAGTGGAATAGTGACAAAAATTGATGGTAACGTTCAATGCCGCCAAGACTAAACTAGTCTCATTCTATAATTACAAGAAACCTTCTCTACCACCTATAGCAGTGATCAACAACTTTTTATCTGAGAGTACATTTTTCAAACTGCTTGGCCTAACGTTCACAGGAAACATGAGTTGGAACAATTACATTGAAGGCATCGCCAAGGCCACTGCAAGGAAGGTAGGTTCTCTCTATCATGGTAGGAAACTACTAACACCCGAAAGTATCTTGTACCTCTATAAGGCCACCATTCGCCAATGTATGGAGTATTGCTGTCATATTTTGGCTGGTGCATCTGCTACTAGTCTCTCGCTCCTTGACAAGGTCAAAAGAGATTCGAACATCTGCTAGGCCCTGAACTGGCATCTAAGCTTCAGCCTTTGTCCCATCGACGAAACGTTGCATCCCTCTGCCTACTCTACAAGTGTTTTAATGGCTAATGCTCTGACGAACGGCAAGCACGACGTGAACACCCTCGACAAACGCAAACGTCTGCTACACACTACCCACACACTGTAGAGATCCCCAGATATAAAATATCTTTCTTCTCCAGTCGTTTCTTTCCCAGAACCTGTAGACTTTGGAATTCCATTCCAGGTCCTTGCTTCCCCAACTGTACTGATGTGCAGAAGTTCAAGTGCACCGTAAACCGATATCTTGCTGCCCAAATCCCTACATAGTACCCCAGTAATTGTTGCTCTGAAAGTAGCATCCTCCACCAAAGTGGCAATTTGCCTTGTTTGGGGTGAAAATATAATTTAAGAAAAAATGATATTTTGTTTTTTATATTCGTGGCCGCTGGTGTTTTTTGAAGTTTTCACTTTTACGAAGAATCACATAAGGATATCTAGTAGACACACGCAGAGATATACACATGATATACATATGTATATACACACATAATTTCTCTCTCTCTCACACACACACACACACACACACATATATATATACATATATATAGATATAGATATATAGACATATACAATAAGCATAAAAGGAAAACTATAAACTGGAAATTTATATGTAAATGTTTTTTCATTTTCGACACAAATATCTCGAACAGTAAAATGCAATAAAATATTCTTATTCCACGGAATTTCAAAGATTATCAGATGTTTTCATCAGAGAAAAATATCGTTAACTAGCGAAGCTAAAAGATTTTCTGAGTCGAACATCTTCTGAATATAAACATTTTATGATGATTTTCCTAGAAGGTATAACAATGTCCGTATAAATAATGCTTGTTCATTGTAAAAATGATATTTGTAGAGGTTATATATATATATATATATATATATAGTAATTTATAAAATATATATGGCGATTAAGCTACACTGGATATTCGGCGTTTCATCCTCTATAGGATTCGTCACGCTTATGCGCGAATTCTGTGGTTGTTTATCGTTTTTATATATGTTGAGGATTTTAGTTAGCCAATCAGTTTCTAGTATCCACCGCGCCCCTTCCTATCAGACAGTAGGCATGCATTTTATCGAACAAAGGATCTGTTTTAGAACTAGGTTAGTGGTTTAAGGCAGACGATTTTCCTCATTTCTGTTCTTTTATATATATATATATATATATATATATATATATATATATATATATATAAATATACATATGTGTACATACACACATACACACATACATACATATATATATATATTTGTGTGTGAGTGTGTGATGTGTGTGTGTTTGTGTGGTCATTTATGTATATTCATGTTTATTTCTACTGTTTTCGCATTTTTAAGGGTTTTAAAGCCATAGGATTCTTTTTTGTTTATGTTTTCATTTTTAAGGAAGAAATGTGCTCGCTATCGCATTCGGCGTATTAGTTCATCTGTTTTTTTGATTAATTTTATAATATAGCTATTCTTGCTGGGTGTGGGGGATGTTTTTAGCGAGGTTTCGAAATAAACTCTTTCCATATCTATTTTTAATGTGGTGAAATAAATTCTTTGAGAGTGCTCGACTGTTTAAGGAGCTAGGTATAACTACTTCATTTACTCACATAAAATTAATATACGAAAGTATAGATTAACGCCAAAACTTTATGTATTTACTTCAAAAGTGGTCAATACCTAGGTAGAGCTAGTTGGCTAACTAAAATCCTCAACATATATAAAAACGAGAAACAACCACAGAATTCACGCATAAGCATGACGAATCCTATAGTGGATGAAACGCCGAATATTCAGTGTAGCTTAATCGCCATATATATTTTATAAATTACTAACTAGATCTACCTACGTATTGAGCACTTTTGAAGTAAATACGCATAAATCTATACTTTCGTATATTAATTTTATGTGAGTAAATGAAGTAGTTATATATATATATATATATGTGTGTGTGTGTGTGTGTGTGTGTGTGTGCGCGTGTGTGTGTGTGTGTGTGTGTGTGTGTGTAAAGCTGAATATATGTGCGTGTGTGTGTCTGGTCACGAATACGCTCCTATATGGTTACTATTTTCAAAAACTGATTACATATAATGATAGAAGATGTATCGAGACACAGTAATGGGTATGTTTGATCCTGCAGAACGGTGTTACATAAAATTGTGGAGTCTACGTTCGCGCCTGGCCCACAAAGTATGGAAATAGAAAATTTAAAAATAATAAAAAAAACGTTTACTAGCGTTTTTGATATAGATGTACATAAGAATTCTTTGATAAGTATATTTTAACTTAAAAAGGGGTGGTATAATAAGATTTTTGTGTATGCGTTCGCGCCTGGCTTCCATAGAATGGAAATAGGCACACACTTTAATAAGGACTTTTCATATCAATCTTCGTAAGTATCATTTGATAATTATACTTCAGTTTGAAGACATATGGTATGATAAAATTCTGGGGTGTTCGTTCGCGCCTGTAACAAAGTTTAACCAGGTGTTTTAATATAAATCCACAGAATATTGTGATAAGTGTTTCAGTGTGAACAAGTATGGTATAATTTATATATGTATATATATATATATATATATATATATATATATATATATATATATATAATGCCAATATTATTTAATTTGATGAGTGCGCCATTCGCCTTTCAAACATAAAAACTCATTACTTTTTTCGTGGCAAATAAATTACTATACATTTTCTTCTGTATCATACCAGCTATAATTTTTCGTCAGTTTCTGCATTTAAAATAGAAGAATAATTTTTCCCTTTGTGCTACATTTTACTGCCAGGAGTGATAAACGTCTTTCGTTCAATTTCTTTAGTTTGAATGTGAATCCTACTGACGCCTTTTTAATAAGAAACTGAATTCATTCGATTAAAACTAAGATGACTAATAATCGAAAGAAATAGGATGTTTTATCTTTGTAAGATTTTTCTCATGTTCATAGAAAAATAAAATGAGAACGGGATCAATTTAAACGGTTATTGCACGCTTCAAACAATGTTAACTTATTATTTGATTAGCTTAATACTTTCCGTTTCTGTTTCATTTATTTTTTAATGCGCAGGATGATGTAGCGTCTTGACGGAGTTTAAATATTTAAACAAACAAATATATATATATATATATATATATATATATATATATATATATATATATATATTTAAATAAACATTTATTTTACAAAGGTGGTCACTACTTACCAAGGCACAGAAGCAACTCAGGAATAAGGGTTATTGTAAGTACAGTACATTATTGTGGATATTTAATAAATTGTCTACTTAAGGAGGCGGTTCATCAGGAATTTTTTTACGTGGGACTTGAAGACATCCATGTTGTAGTCAGGTGGGAAGCCGTCCGACGGAACAGAGTTCCGCAGGCATGCAGTTCTAAGACAGAAGCTTTGTTCATGGAATCTACGTTTTGATTTAGGCATAGATAAAGAGTGGGGAAAGTTCTTGACAGTAGATCTAGCTAGACGGGTGTTTTTCGTGAAATATTGGCGAAGGGGGACCAGAGATTGGAGTTCAGACAAGCACCTGCAATGGCAATAACGATAAAACAAAGATAAGCTTGCAACGTCTCCTCTGTGGGAGAGAGGTTGGCAGGGAAGAGAAAATCCACTAAACCACGAAGTCTATTTTGTACTCTGTCAAGGCAGGATAGGCTATTTTTAGCAGCTCCTGCCCAGATATGGCAACAATATTCCATCCTTGAGCGTACTTGGCATTTATATAGACAGAATTGCATCAGTATATGAGATATCTTCTGGAGCGGTAGAAGGATCCCACCATCTTTCAGCGACCTTGGCAACAGACTTGATGTACGTGTTCCATTTAAGATCAGGAGTGAGGGTCAAGCCCAGAAGCTTGTCAAATCATGGGGCTTCTCCTAGACGAGAACCATCTATTTCCATCGATGCAAGATGAGGATCAAAGCGTTGATGATGTAAAGATAGGAGTTTGGTTTTAGATGCATTAAATATAACCAGCCACGTCTTCCCTCACTGAACCACGCGCTCGAGATCAGAGGAGAAATAATCATGGAGAGCTTTGTCATTTACAGCCTTTGATGTGTTGCTTTAGATGGTCGTGTCATCAGCATAGATGTCAACGAATGATTTAAAATGTGTTTAGGGAGATCATTGATGTAGATCAGGAAGAGAGTTGGGCCCAGGATTGACCCTTGAGGGACTCCAGCATTTATATTGCCGGCCTCTCTGGGCCTCTGATTTTTGTCCATCGACCACTACACTTATGAGCCTATCAGAGAGAAATGATTTAATGATGGAGAGAACAGTTCCAGTTATACGGTGGCTGGAAATCTTGTGAAGTAGGCCTTTGTGGCATACCTTGTCGAAGGCCTTTGATATGTCAAGAGCAATTGCCCTAGAGAGGAAGCCTCTGTCAGGAGATTAACTAATCCTATGAGATATAACTGTTAGCACATCTGCAGTAGATCTTGCAAAATGGAAACCATAGTGTGTGTCACTAAGAAGGTTATTTCTGCTTAGGTGTTGAACATTTCTCTATTTAATATGGATTCCAGCAACTTACTCATGGCACAGAGGAGACTTATTTGTCTGTACTGAGAGGGAGATGACTTATCACCTGAGTTCTTAAATAAGGGGCATACTGATGAGGTTTTCCAGGGTGTTGGCAAGCATTTCTCCTGAAGGCAACGCTTAAACAGTGTCGTAAGTATGGGAGCAAGTTCTTATTGAAGGTTTTTAACACTATAATTGGGATGCCGTCAGGACAAGTTGCTTTACTGGAATCAAGGTTCTTGATTAGCTTGGCGACCTCGTGAACAGATATTAGTATGTTACCTAGTGTTTTCTGTGTTATAGGAGGAAATATAGGGAGTTGATGGCGTTCGTCGCATAGGGTAGAATTAGCTGCAAAGTTCTTGGCAATAGTTTGGCCTTGTCTGAAGCTGATGAGATGACCTCAGGCCAATTGGCAATGGTTGGGATAGAACGCACACTCCTGTTTAGGAGCCTATTTGTTATTTGCCAAAGCTTGTGGAAACTAAGCCGCTGATCAGCTAATTTGGATTTAACAGACTTGGCATATAGCTCTCTTGAATTTTTATTACTCTTTTAACGTGTTTGCTGGCGTTCCTGAAAGCAGCTTTGGTCTCAATGTATCTATTATATTGGTAGCTATGGAAAAAGTGATTTCTGTGCGATGGCATCAGCACACTCGGGGGAGAACCATGGCTGGCTGTTAGGTTTTTTTTTTAATTGTTTACATGTTTTGAATCAGTCTATGCCTACAATTAACCATTCGGTCAGGTCTGATACTATAGAGGAGACTTCGTATTTAAACATAGGATGCAGAGGTAGGTCAGATATGAATGTACGGAAGCTATCCCAGTCAGCCATAGAGTATCGGTATACAGTACGGTGGAGGGGTACGTCTGGGGACTTATAACATTTCATTTTTATCTTAACTGATACGACGGAATGGTCGGAGAATCCTATAGGAGAAAGAACGAACATGAACATAGCGCAGGGGAAGTTGAGAGAAAAAGGTCTAGGAGGCTTGCATATTGACCTTTGTATCGGGCACACGGGTGGGCTCGAGAACAATCTGAGTGAGGTCATAGGCAATGGTAAAATCATGACAAAACTTCCCCTCATCATCCGTCTTATTTGAGTGGGTTAACCATTCCACGTTATGGACGTTTAAGTCACCACAGATGTTAATGTTCGCCGAGGGATGTGCAGACAGGATGTGGTGTATTTGTTATGGGGCGGATAGAGGGCAAGTATAAATGCAGTAGTGTAAGCAAGTGCAACCCGGAAGCACATATAAGGTAAATTAGGATCTTCTCTAGAGATATACCTGGCACATGGGAAGCCATCTTTTATGTAGGCACATATCCCATGCCGATGGCGATCTTGGTGGTAAGATTTAGATGTTAAGTTAGAGTATCCATTAATTATGAACTCATCTAGAGAAGTGGCCGACCCATTCCAGTTTCGCTTAGAAACAATATGTCCGGTTTCGTCTCCTGTAATTGGGTTTCAACCTCTGGAAGGTTGGAAAGTAGACTCCTGATGTTGGAGAAGGGGACATGGTAGTAGGGGTCTACGTTGGAAGATGAGGTTCTTGGTTTATTCGATTTTTTTTCTGGACATGATTCATGTTGAGGATTTGGGATTTGTGGAACAGGTCGGCATACTTGCTTAATGCAGGATAAAGAGGGACAGTAAGAGCGAAAAAGACAGGAGTGTTTTCTTTTTTATTTGTAGCACATAAAAAGGTAAAGCCGTAACAATTACCCACTAGTATGGCATCAACAAGAGACTAATGCCTGGTCCAGAATCCATTCACCAAATGGCAATACAGCAGTCCCAGTACTTTGAGCCTGCTGATAGGTCAGCCTCCTTAGTGGTTAATCCAAGGTCCGGGTCCCTGACTATCAGGCGTATAACCACAGCCCAGACGAAACGTTTACCTCCAGCACCCTTACTAGTAACATGGCCGCAAGGATAGACATAGATGCAGAAAATTTTCCGACATCTCAGACTACTGTTCACCAAGTACTACCGACCTTTAAAGCAGTTTTTTCTTCACCCTTTGTCAGAAAATCAATCATTTGAATGAGGACTGAGGGACAAAAAAGGGGAAGCAAGATTTACTGGAGCTGCCAATAACATATGCATAGTATTATCTACTCTCCATTAAAAAGGGGGTGGAGGAAAGGGTACAAGGGACGTATTAATATCTACTTCATGAATAGAGTGTGCTTATTTTAAGGTTTACTTTGTTAAATTTTAAAGATACATTTTATAAAAGCTTCCGTATTTCATTGCCGCATTCATAATAAGCTTTGATGTTTCGTCTACACCAGTTGCCATCAAATTTCTTTATTACTTCAGTAAAAATGCTTAGGCTTTCACCCGAGACTATTTCTTCGTTTGTACCATGTTTCTTTATCTATGTGTGTGCATCTATTTTACTTTAATCAGGAGCAGTACAAAGATCAGCATAGTATTATAAGAAACACACACAGATTAATCTGGTATTGTGTCGAGATACATCATCAGACACGAGATGAATCTATATTTCAATGAAAATGAATATGTTTGTTTGCGTGCGTTTGTGCCTGTGTACATTTCTCTATCAAATATCTCTGCCAATTTACGCGTTAAAGACTCGAGATTTTACATAAGCTGTATTGAGATTTGGGAAAATATTTTCTATCGGTTTTCTGCCAGAAATTTGTCTCTCAGGGAGTCAAAGGTTAACGATTTGACTTTTGAAAACTCTGCCAAACTCCTCTGCCAATTTCGTGCCTAAAAACTTGAAATTTTAAATGTAGGTTACTTGGATATTGTTGACACTTTTATTTGATTTGAGCCGAAATGAATAAATGTTAAGGGGTCATAACTGAGGTCAACGTTTAAGAAAAATGCCCTCTGCGTTCCCTAATAAATTACTCACCCCACTTGAAATTTTACATAGACGATATTCAGAGATAGGGCAAGCTTTTCAATCAGTTTTGATCAAAAATTGGAGCTGCCAATGTTAAAAAGATTTTACTTTTGCGGTTTGTAACAACTATTTAGCCAACTTTAGATTTATATATTTAAAATGTGTACATAGCCGGTATTCAGACATGCGGCAAGAATTTTAATCAATTTCGGGACGAAAATTTGGCTGCGAAAACGCCTAAAGACTTGAAAAGTAAGATGTAGGTAAATTAGACATGTGTAAAACTTTGTATTATTTTAGATCAAGTTAATATATGTTAAAGGGGTCAGAATTGGGTTCACAGGAAAAAAATACGACTACGTCCTCTAGGAAATTACTAAGACAAATGTTGGTGTAACATTTGAAATTTTACATAAATTGTATTCGCACGTAGGCAAGTTGTAGATGGCATTTAGGGCCCGATCCAATCCAGGCTGAAATGCTAGTTACCCACTATTACCGTACGCGTTTTTTTCCCCTGAAAATATCTGCACACTAGATCTGGCAAAAAAAAAAAAAAAAACTTTGGTAAAAGCAATCGTGTGCCTCTATTTTTATACGACTAATAAAACGCCCCTTATATGCGTTCAGAATTATTCAGAATGATAACTGCCGTAGAATTAAATTCCCTAAATGCACATATCCACATTCTTTGTTAAAAATACTTAGTACTAATGTGATAAAGTATCTTTAAACACTCTCTAGATGGATTAATCAATTCTTTTTAGAAAGGATGATGATGATGATGATGATGATGATGATGATGATGATGATGATGGTGGTGGTGGTGGTGGTGGTGGTGGTGGTGGTGGTGGTGGTGGTGATGATGATGATGATGATGATGATGATGATGATGATGATGATGATGATGATGATGATGATGTAAGAGTGCCTGCGCGTTGATTTTTTTTTTTTTGTTCGTACGAGCTGCGCTGTTTCCAACCACACCTCTCCTTAATCGGCATTGTTAAATACCAGCCGTAATTGAGTTCAGGACGACTGGAAACAATACAGAGGTTAGCAGAGAGGTTATCAGATAGGTTAACAAAGAATAAATAAATGGGAATTGTATTAGTGTCAATAATAAAGCATACAAATTCAACGAATCCCAACTTTTGAATGTTCAAAATCTCATGTATTGTTGCAATATAATTTGCTAAAGATAATCCCAGTTGAGCCTGTGATCTTTATCAGGTAAACTGTGTTTTGTAGTTATCAACAACATTTCTGCAATATACACGCGAACTTAACGCATGCTATATTGAGTAGAAAGCCCGATAGCATAGATATATATACACGCTGCCGGTTGATGTTACACAATCTCAAGATTGGTTTTATTTTGCTTTCTTCGGTGATATACATTTATTATTTTCTTTATCCCTGTGAAATATCAAGCGAATTCGAAGTATACAAAGGAGATACACACCAAAAACAAATTCATTCAATATCACTATCTGTTCAAAATAAAGTGTAGCCGTTTAACAGCTCATAACAAACATAAAACTGAGTGAGAAACACACGTAACATGCACTTTCATACTGAGATATTTAAAGCATTTAATCAAATTTCTCTTATATAAAAGTATATTCATATCAAAGCAGTCCGGGGTATAAATTAGTAAACATATTGCTACGTGTTCTTTAAACGTGAGTTTACAAATTAAACGACATAAATTGTAAAAAGTTTCAGATGTTTACTATTTAACTTCTGTAATCAGAATATGTTATTGGCAGAACACAACATAAATTTATACACGCGTTAACTTATTTATACCAGAGAGCATGATACTTACAATACTTTATATAATCAATCAATAAATAAATAAACAATAAGCACTCATTTAATTTCAATTACTCTTTAAAATATTGAATCTTAATGTCTATATACATTCTCAATAGCAGAGAAAGTGCATATTATTTTTAATGTCTACCGCTACATAACGTGTCACAGCGCTATATACATATAAAATGCTAACGATGATTTTTATTCAGAAATACACAGAAGAAATTCATTTGCCATTATGGATTAAAAAACGAATATTTTACACTATCGTACTGGTATTTTCTTTTATCTTTAAACTAGCGGGGGTACCCGGCGTTGCTAGAGTGTTTGTTTCCAGGACGGGGGGGGGGGGTTAAAAAATGTTATGGTAGGTAAGTAGGAAGGATCAAACCCGGAGTCATGAGTAAAAGTAGGAAAATAAAGTGTGAAAAAACATCTGCAACGTTAACAGTTCGGCCACCAAGAAAAGTTCATTCCAGTTGTTTAGGGGGAAAAAAAACGACTACGGTAGGTTGGCGCGAACGTGAAAATATAAGGTGAATTGTCCAGCATGCTAACCACTACGCCACAGAGTAATGCAGCTTTGTTTAGTGATTTTAAATAACTTCACATTAAAGAACTACGAAGCCAAACCGGTGTTCTCTTCTCAACTGTTCCTTGTGAACGATCCCCAAACGGTGTTAAGTGGTGGCAGGGGGAGGAGGAATTTATTAGAGAGAAAATATTTTACCACTTCCATTGATCTTAACCGATTTTGGCCGTGACTTCTCAGCAGAAAAAGGATAGAAATCTAAGATTATCGAGGAATTTGAGAAATAATAAGCCTATAACACACCTCAGATATTGTTCTGCCGTTTGTGCATATTATATTTGCATGAAATATCTTGATTTTTAATCCTATTAATGTCAAAATCATACGGGAAAAAATTGGTTCATTTTATTTATATAGAGAAGAGAAGAAGAAGAGAAGAGAAGAGATAAACAAAAACCGTGATAGATATATACCTTGGGTCTGTTCCTTTTTCATTGTTTCATCAAGTTGGAATAGTATTTCCATAATTTTAATCATATATATATATATATATATATATATATATATATATATATTCATTTCTGTAGATATATATATATATATATATATGTCATTAACCTACAAACTATTCCTCAGTATCAAAGCTCTTCAGTGAAGCTAGATTAGTTACTAACTTTGGGTTGATACTAGAAACAGGTGGGAAGCAGGCAGACGGTACAGAGTTCCACAGGCGTGCAGTTCTAAGAAAGAAGCTTTGTTCATGGAATCCACGTTTTGATTTAGCACAGGTAAAAAAGTGGGGGAAATTTTGCACAGTGGATCCAGGTAGACGGTTGTTTTTCGTGAAAGATTGGCGAGGGGGGACCAGAGATTGGAGTTCAGACGAGAACCTGCCATGGAAATAACGATAATGATGTACGTGTTCCATTTCAGATCAGGAGTAAAGGTCAATCCCAGAAGCTTGTCCAAACAGGGGGCCTCTCCCAGACGAGAGCCATCCATCCCAATTGATTCCAGATGGGGATCAGAGCGTTGATGATGTAAGGATAGGAGTTTGGTTTTAGATGCATTAAAGGTAACCAGCCACGTCTTCCCCCACTGAACCACGCGCTCGAGATCAGAGGAGAGATAATCAGAGAGAACGTTGTCATTTACAGCCTTTGATGCGTTGCCGTAGATGGTCGTGTCATCAGCATAGCTGTCAACGAATGATTTAAGTATGTGTTTAGGGAGGTCATTGATGTAGATCAGGAAGAGAGTTGGGCCCAGGATTGACCCCTGAAGGACTCCAGCATTTATATTGCAGGCCTCCGATTTTTGTCCATCTACCACTACTCTTATGAGCCTATGGGAGATAAATTATTTAATGATTGAGAAAACATTTCCAGTTATTCCGTAGTGGAAATCTTTTGAAGTAGACCCTTATGCAATACCTTTTGTAAAGCCTTTGATATATCAAGAGCAATTGCCCTAGAAAGGAAGCCTTTGCCAAGAGATTCCCTAATCCTGTGAGATATAATCGTCAGCACATCTGCGGTAGGCCTTGCAGAGCGGAAACCATATTCTGTGTCTAAGAAGGTTGTTCATGTACGTCTTTGTTTTTAGCTGCTAGAATATCTCGTTCACTCAGCCAACGGAAATTTGTGTAATTAACATGAATAACTAGAAAAACTTTTTTACCAACTCTTGTTTTGATGTACCTAAATTACAGAAGTTATAGACAACAGAGAAGTGACAGAGAGAAAGGGCCTCAAAGGGAGATCGAGAGGGAGATAGAGAGAGAAAGATAGGGAGAGAAAGATGAATTGAGGCAAGTTTTATTTTAGGTCCGAACCAGAATGCCCCTATTTTGTTCACACATTAACAAGCGACTCGTACATGTGCATAATATAAAATAGGCCTGCCCAAAGAAATAGAAATAAAAGGAGAGAGATAAGAGACATATAGAAGGAGTGAGATAGAGAGGATAGTAGGAAAGAACAATAGACAGAAGGGGAGGGAGAGTGGTCGAAAAGAGAAGCAAGAAAGAGAGAGAGAGAGAGAGACATGAACACAATATTTTTGTCATTGATCAGTGAAAAAGAAATCCTTCTAGATTTAGGCAATATTTTTTATTCCTATTCAGAGCACCCGTTTTTTTTTTTGAAGATGGATTTTCCACACATTCAAAATCGACGGGTACTTGTGTAGAATTTGAATCACTCGTTACTAACCATATCACAAATTGTTACGTTTCCAACCCGTTTCCCTGACCAGCAAGAACAACTTGCATAACTTCTTTTTTTACCACAGTTTCCGATGATTGTATAAGGAATGCCAACGTCCTACTTGGAACCGTTGATTATGCAGTGATAATTGTTGAAATCGACCTAAACTCTAGAGCAAAAACTGAAGAGCCAGTGCTTCAAACAACGAGATATTATAAAAAGGCTGACTGGGAAGCCATCAGAGATCTTATCAGATATGCTCCACGGGGAAATATTTTTTTCTCCCCCTGCTGAACAATACGCAAACGAGACCACCGAATGGTTCCAAATCGCAATCGAAGCGCATGTTCCAATTCGGAAATTGTATAGGTTATGGTTTACTTGGACTTGCGCTACTGCCATTGCTCAAAGGCATCATGTATACCGCAGATTAAACCGACATAAGTGCAGTACATACAGACAGATTAACATAGAAGCTAGAAGTAACTTTAAGAAAGAAATAGCAACAGCTAAGAGATAATTTACGGAAACCACTAAAATACGAATCGAAGCACCAAAACAAGGAACTCGTGACTTCTGGAAAATCTACAACAATGTAGTAAATAATGGGTAATCAACAATTCCCCACTAACCACAAATCTCGATGTTGTTTGCTAAGCAACCTAGAAGACTAATATGCTTGCCAGTCGGTTTCCCTCAAACTCCACATTGGACCCTCTCAAAAACCCAATACTTGAATTTCCTATGCGGAGAGACGCAACACTAGACGACTGAAAATCACCCCTGCTCAGATGCATGCTAGCATAAAAAACTTGACAATTCAAAAGCATGTGGACACGATCTCATCCCAGAGGTGCTATTAAAAGTGCTCAGCCGAAGAGCTCCAGTTCTCTCCAAACTCTACAACAAATGTCTTAATGAATCTTGCTTTGTGGGCTGTTGGATAACTGGTTCTGTGGTACCAGTATTCAAGAATTCCGGCGAAAGAACTGACCCATTAAATTATCGCCCTATTAGCCTCCTCCCACTTTTTGCCAAAATATTTGAGACCTTAATTAACGATGCTCTAGTTCATCACCTTACAGATGCTAAACTTCTGACTGACCAACAATATGGATGAAGACAAGCCCGTTCCACAGCAGACATCCTAACTGTAATATCTGACCGTATATAGCATTCACTGGACAAAGCGGGGGAGGGTAGAGCAGTAACTCTAGATATATTTAAGGCTTTTCACAGGGTATGGCATAACCGCCTCCTTAGGAAAATTAGATCATATGGTATCACTGGTAGAATATTAAACATAATTAAATCCTTCTTAGATAAGAGAAAAATCCAGGTTGTCCTCGACGGTCGGAGATCAAAAAATATAATATAAATGCGGTGGTATCCCAGGGATCTATCCTTGGACCTCTATTGTTCCTGATATTCATAAATGACCTCCCCGACAAAATTTTCTCTGAGATGGGTATATATGCTGATGACACCACACCCTATAACCGGCCCGACAGGAAACAAATGAACACATATCTAAAGAAATGGCAGAAACACTAGAGGATGTCCTCCAAGCTGTAGTGGAATAGTGACAAAAATTGATGGTAACGTTCAATGCCGCCAAGACTAAACTAGTCTCATTCTATAATTACAAGAAACCTTCTCTACCACCTATAGCAGTGATCAACAACTTTTTATCTGAGAGTACATTTTTACAACTGCTTGGCCTAACGTTCACAGGAAACATGAGTTGGAACAATTACATTGAAGGCATCGCCAAGGCCACTGCAAGGAAGGTAGGTTCTCTCTATCATGGTAGGAAACTACTAACACCCGAAAGTATCTTGTACCTCTATAAGGCCACCATTCGCCAATGTATGGAGTATTGCTGTCATATTTTGGCTGGTGCATCTGCTACTAGTCTCTCGCTCCTTGACAAGGTCAAAAGAGATTCGAACATCTGCTAGGCCCTGAACTGGCATCTAAGCTTCAGCCTTTGTCCCATCGACGAAACGTTGCATCCCTCTGCCTACTCTACAAGTGTTTTAATGGCTAATGCTCTGACGAACGGCAAGCACGACGTGAACACCCTCGACAAACGCAAACGTCTGCTACACACTACCCACACACTGTAGAGATCCCCAGATATAAAATATCTTTCTTCTCCAGTCGTTTCTTTCCCAGAACCTGTAGACTTTGGAATTCCATTCCAGGTCCTTGCTTCCCCAACTGTACTGATGTGCAGAAGTTCAAGTGCACCGTAAACCGATATCTTGCTGCCCAAATCCCTACATAGTACCCCAGTAATTGTTGCTCTGAAAGTAGCATCCTCCACCAAAGTGGCAATTTGCCTTGTTTGGGGTGAAAATATAATTTAAGAAAAAATGATATTTTGTTTTTTATATTCGTGGCCGCTGGTGTTTTTTGAAGTTTTCACTTTTACGAAGAATCACATAAGGATATCTAGTAGACACACGCAGAGATATACACATGATATACATATGTATATACACACATAATTTCTCTCTCTCTCACACACACACACACACACACATATATACATATATATAGATATAGATATATAGACATATACAATAAGCATAAAAGGAAAACTATAAACTGGAAATTTATATGTAAATGTTTTTTCATTTTCGACACAAATATCTCGAACAGTAAAATGCAATAAAATATTCTTATTCCACGGAATTTCAAAGATTATCAGATGTTTTCATCAGAGAAAAATATCGTTAACTAGCGAAGCTAAAAGATTTTCTGAGTCGAACATCTTCTGAATATAAACATTTTATGATGATTTTCCTAGAAGGTATAACAATGTCCGTATAAATAATGCTTGTTCATTGTAAAAATGATATTTGTAGAGGTTATATATATATATATATATATATATATATATATATATATATATATATATATATATAGTAATTTATAAAATATATATGGCGATTAAGCTACACTGGATATTCGGCGTTTCATCCTCTATAGGATTCGTCACGCTTATGCGCGAATTCTGTGGTTGTTTATCGTTTTTATATATGTTGAGGATTTTAGTTAGCCAATCAGTTTCTAGTATCCACCGCGCCCCTTCCTATCAGACAGTAGGCATGCATTTTATCGAACAAAGGATATGTTTTAGAACTAGGTTAGTGGTTTAAGGCAGACGATTTTCCTCATTTCTGTTCTTTTATATATATATATATATATATATATATATATATATATATATAAATATACATATGTGTACATACACACATACACACATACATACATATATATATATATTTGTGTGTGAGTGTGTGATGTGTGTGTGTTTGTGTGGTCATTTATGTATATTCATGTTTATTTCTACTGTTTTCGCATTTTTAAGGGTTTTAAAGCCATAGGATTCTTTTTTGTTTATGTTTTCATTTTTAAGGAAGAAATGTGCTCGCTATCGCATTCGGCGTATTAGTTCATCTGTTTTTTTGATTAATTTTATAATATAGCTATTCTTGCTGGGTGTGGGGGATGTTTTTAGCGAGGTTTCGAAATAAACTCTTTCCATATCTATTTTTAATGTGGTGAAATAAATTCTTTGAGAGTGCTCGACTGTTTAAGGAGCTAGGTATAACTACTTCATTTACTCACATAAAATTAATATACGAAAGTATAGATTAACGCCAAAACTTTATGTATTTACTTCAAAAGTGGTCAATACGTAGGTAGAGCTAGTTGGCTAACTAAAATCCTCAACATATATAAAAACGAGAAACAACCACAGAATTCACGCATAAGCATGACGAATCCTATAGTGGATGAAACGCCGAATATTCAGTGTAGCTTAATCGCCATATATATTTTATAAATTACTAACTAGCTCTACCTACGTATTGAGCACTTTTGAAGTAAATACGCATAAATCTATACTTTCGTATATTAATTGTATGTGAGTAAATGAAGTAGTTATATATATATATATATATGTGTGTGTGTGTGTGTGTGTGCGTGTGTGTGTGTGTGTGTGTGTAAAGCTGAATATATGTGCGTGTGTGTGTCTGGTCACGAATACGCTCCTATATGGTTACTATTTTCAAAAACTGATTACATATAATGATAGAAGATGTATCGAGACACAGTAATGGGTATGTTTGATCCTGCAGAACGGTGTTACATAAAATTGTGGAGTCTACGTTCGCGCCTGGCCCACAAAGTATGGAAATAGAAAATTTAAAAATAATAAAAAAAAACGTTTACTAGCGTTTTTGATATAGATGTACATAAGAATTCTTTGATAAGTATATTTTAACTTAAAAAGGGGTGGTATAATAAGATTTTTGTGTATGCGTTCGCGCCTGGCTTCCATAGAATGGAAATAGGCACACACTTTAATAAGGACTTTTCATATCAATCTTCGTAAGTATCATTTGATAATTATACTTCAGTTTGAAGACATATGGTATGATAAAATTCTGGGGTGTTCGTTCGCGCCTGTAACAAAGTTTAACCAGGTGTTTTAATATAAATCCACAGAATATTGTGATAAGTGTTTCAGTGTGAACAAGTATGGTATAATTTATATATGTATATATATATATATATATATATATATATATATATATATATATATATATAATGCCAATATTATTTAATTTGATGAGTGCGCCATTCGCCTTTCAAACATAAAAACTCATTACTTTTTTCGTGGCAAATAAATTACTATACATTTTCTTCTGTATCATACCAGCTATAATTTTTCGTCAGTTTCTGCATTTAAAATAGAAGAATAATTGTTCCCTTTGTGCTACATTTTACTGCCAGGAGTGATAAACGTCTTTCGTTCAATTTCTTTAGTTTGAATGTGAATCCTACTGACGCCTTTTTAATAAGAAACTGAATTCATTCGATTAAAACTAAGATGACTAATAATCGAAAGAAATAGGATGTTTTATCTTTGTAAGATTTTTCTCATGTTCATAGAAAAATAAAATGAGAACGGGATCAATTTAAACGGTTATTGCACGCTTCAAACAATGTTAACTTATTATTTGATTAGCTTAATACTTTCCGTTTCTGTTTCATTTATTTTTTAATGCGCAGGATGATGTAGCGTCTTGACGGAGTTTAAATATTTAAACAAACAAATATATATATATATATATATATATATATATATATATATATATATATTTAAATAAACATTTATTTTACAAAGGTGGTCACTACTTACCAAGGCACAGAAGCAACTCAGGAATAAGGGTTATTGTAAGTACAGTACATTATTGTGGATATTTAATAAATTGTCTACTTAAGGAGGCGGTTCATCAGGAATTTTTTTACGTGGGACTTGAAGACATCCATGTTGTAGTCAGGTGGGAAGCCGTCCGACGGAACAGAGTTCCGCAGGCATGCAGTTCTAAGACAGAAGCTTTGTTCATGGAATCTACGTTTTGATTTAGGCATAGATAAAGAGTGGGGAAAGTTCTTGACAGTAGATCTAGCTAGACGGGTGTTTTTCGTGAAAGATTGGCGAAGGGGGACCAGAGATTGGAGTTCAGACAAGCACCTGCAATGGCAATAACGATAAAACAAAGATAAGCTTGCAACGTCTCCTCTGTGGGAGAGAGGTTGGCAGGGAAGAGAAAATCAACTAAACCACGAAGTCTATTTTGTACTCTGTCAAGGCAGGATAGGCTATTTTTAGCAGCTCCTGCCCAGATATGGCAACAATATTCCATCCTTGAGCGTACTTGGCATTTATATAGACAGAATTGCATCAGTATATGAGATATCTTCTGGAGCGGTAGAAGGATCCCACCATCTTTCAGCGACCTTGGCAACATACTTGATGTACGTGTTCCATTTAAGATCAGGAGTGAGGGTCAAGCCCAGAAGCTTGTCAAATCATGGGGCTTCTCCTAGACGAGAACCATCTATTTCCATCGATGCAAGATGAGGATCAAAGCGTTGATGATGTAAAGATAGGAGTTTGGTTTTAGATGCATTAAATATAACCAGCCACGTCTTCCCTCACTGAACCACGCGCTCGAGATCAGAGGAGAAATAATCATGGAGAGCTTTGTCATTTACAGCCTTTGATGTGTTGCTTTAGATGGTCGTGTCATCAGCATAGATGTCAACGAATGATTTAAAATGTGTTTAGGGAGATCATTGATGTAGATCAGGAAGAGAGTTGGGCCCAGGATTGACCCTTGAGGGACTCCAGCATTTATATTGCCGGCCTCTCTGGGCCTCTGATTTTTGTCCATCGACCACTACACTTATGAGCCTATCAGAGAGAAATGATTTAATGATGGAGAGAACAGTTCCAGTTATACGGTGGCTGGAAATCTTGTGAAGTAGGCCTTTGTGGCATACCTTGTCGAAGGCCTTTGATATGTCAAGAGCAATTGCCCTAGAGAGGAAGCCTCTGTCAGGAGATTAACTAATCCTATGAGATATAACTGTTAGCACATCTGCAGTAGATCTTGCAAAATGGAAACCATATTGTGTGTCACTAAGAAGGTTATTTCTGCTTAGGTGTTGAACATTTCTCTATTTAATATGGATTCCAGCAACTTACTCATGGCACAGAGGAGACTTATTTGTCTGTACTGAGAGGGAGATGACTTATCACCTGAGTTCTTAAATAAGGGGCATACTGATGAGGTTTTCCAGGGTGTTGGCAAGCATTTCTCCTGAAGGCAACGCTTAAACAGTGTCGTAAGTATGGGAGCAAGTTCTTATTGAAGGTTTTTAACACTATAATTGGGATGCCGTCAGGACAAGTTGCTTTACTGGAATCAAGGTTCTTGATTAGCTTGGCGACCTCGTGAACAGATATTAGTATGTTACCTAGTGTTTTCTGTGTTATAGGAGGAAATATAGGGAGTTGATGGCGTTCGTCGCATAGGGGAGAATTAGCTGCAAAGTTCTTGGCAATAGTTTGGCCTTGTCTGAAGCTGATGAGATGACCTCAGGCCAATTGGCAATGGTTGGGATAGAACGCACACTCCTGTTTAGGAGCCTATTTGTTATTTGCCAAAGCTTGTGGAAACTAAGCTGCTGATCAGCTAATTTGGATTTAACAGACTTGGCATATAGCTCTCTTGCATTTTTATTACTCTTTTAAAGTGTTTGCTGGCGTTCCTGAAAGCAGCTTTGGTCTCAATGTATCTATTATATTGGTAGCTATGGAAAAAGTGATTTCTGTGCGATGGCATCAGCACACTCGGGGGAGAACCATGGCTGGCTGTTAGGTTTTTTTTTTAATTGTTTACATGTTTTGAATCAGTCTATGCCTACAATTAACCATTCGGTCAGGTCTGATACTATAGAGGAGACTTCGTATTTAAACATAGGATGCAGAGGTAGGTCAGATATGAATGTACGGAAGCTATCCCAGTCAGCCATAGAGTATCGGTATACAGTACGGTGGAGGGGTACGTCTGGGGACTTATAACATTTCATTTTTATCTTAACTGATACGACGGAATGACGGAGAATCCTATAGGAGAAAGAACGAACATGAACATAGCGCAGGGGAAGTTGAGAGAAAAAGGTCTAGGAGGCTTGCATATTGACCTTTGTATCGGGCACACGGGTGGGCTCGAGAACAATCTGAGTGAGGTCATAGGCAATGGTAAAATCATGACAAAACTTCCCCTCATCATCCGTCTTATTTGAGTGGGTTAACCATTCCACGTTATGGACGTTTAAGTCACCACAGATGTTAATGTTCGCCGAGGGATGTGCAGACAGGATGTGGTGTATTTGTTATGGGGCGGATAGAGGGCAAGTATAAATGCAGTAGTGTAAGCAAGTGCAACCCGGAAGCACATATAAGGTAAATTAGGATCTTCTCTAGAGATATACCTGGCACATGGGAAGCCATCTTTTATGTAGGCACATATCCCATGCCGATGGCGATCTTGGTGGTAAGATTTAGATGTTAAGTTAGAGTATCCATTAATTATGAACTCATCTAGAGAAGTGGCCGACCCATTCCATAATTCCATAATTGGGTTTCAACCTCTGGAAGGTTGGAAAGTAGACTCCTGATGTTGGAGAAGGGGACATGGTAGTAGGGGTCTACGTTGGAAGATGAGGTTCTTGGTTTATTCGATTTTTTTTCTGGACATGATTCATGTTGAGGATTTGGGATTTGTGGAACAGGTCGGCATACTTGCTTAATGCAGGATAAAGAGGGACAGTAAGAGCGAAAAAGACAGGAGTGTTTTCTTTTTTATTTGTAGCACATAAAAAGGTAAAGCCGTAACAATTACCCACTAGTATGGCATCGACAAGAGACTAATGCCTGGTCCAGAATCCATTCACCAAATGGCAATACAGCAGTCCCAGTACTTTGAGCCTGCTGATAGGTCAGCCTCCTTAGTGGTTAATCCAAGGTCCGGGTCCCTGACTATCAGGCGTATAACCACAGCCCAGACGAAACGTTTACCTCCAGCACCCTTACTAGTAACATGGCCGCAAGGATAGACATAGATGCAGAAAATTTTCCGACATCTCAGACTACTGTTCACCAAGTACTACCGACCTTTAAAGCAGTTTTTTCTTCACCCTTTGTCAGAAAATCAATCATTTGAATGAGGACTGAGGGACAAAAAAGGGGAAGCAAGATTTACTGGAGCTGCCAATAACATATGCATAGTATTATCTACTCTCCATTAAAAAGGGGGTGGAGGAAAGGGTACAAGGGACGTATTAATATCTACTTCATGAATAGAGTGTGCTTATTTTAAGGTTTAAGGTTATTTTAAGGTTTACTTTGTTAAATTTTAAAGATACATTTTATAAAAGCTTCCGTATTTCATTGCCGCATTCATAATAAGCTTTGATGTTTCGTCTACACCAGTTGCCATCAAATTTCTTTATTACTTCAGTAAAAATGCTTAGGCTTTCACCCGAGACTATTTCTTCGTTTGTACCATGTTTCTTTATCTATGTGTGTGCATCTATTTTACTTTAATCAGGAGCAGTACAAAGATCAGCATAGTATTATAAGAAACACACACAGATTAATCTGGTATTGTGTCGAGATACATCATCAGACACGAGATGAATCTATATTTCAATGAAAATGAATATGTTTGTTTGCGTGCGTTTGTGCCTGTGTACATTTCTCTATCAAATATCTCTGCCAATTTACGCGTTAAAGACTCGAGATTTTACATAAGCTGTATTGAGATTTGGGAAAATATTTTCTATCGGTTTTCTGCCAGAAATTTGTCTCTCAGGGAGTCAAAGGTTAACGATTTGACTTTTGAAAACTCTGCCAAACTCCTCTGCCAATTTCGTGCCTAAAAACTTGAAATTTTAAATGTAGGTTACTTGGATATTGTTGACACTTTTATTTGATTTGAGCCGAAATGAATAAATGTTAAGGGGTCATAACTGACTTCAACGTTTAAGAAAAATGCCCTCTGCGTTCCCTAATAAATTACTCACCCCACTTGAAATTTTACATAGACGATATTCAGAGATAGGGCAAGCTTTTCAATCAGTTTGGATCAAAAATTTGAGCTGCCAATGTTAAAAAGATTTTACTTTTGCGGTTTGTAACAACTATTTAGCCAACTTTAGATTTATATATTTAAAATGTGTACATAGCGGGTATTCAGACATGCGGCAAGAATTTTAATCAATTTCGGGACGAAAATTTGGCTGCGAAAACGCCTAAAGACTTGAAAAGTAAGATGTAGGTAAATTAGACATGTGTAAAACTTTGTATTATTTTAGATCAAGTTAATATATGTTAAAGGGGTCAGAATTGGGTTCACAGGAAAAAAATACGACTACGTCCTCTAGGAAATTACTAAGACAAATGTTGGTGTAACATTTGAAATTTTACATAAATTGTATTCGCACGTAGGCAAGTTGTAGATGGCATTTAGGGCCCGATCCAATCCAGGCTGAAATGCTAGTTACCCACTATTACCGTACGCGTTTTTTTCCCCTGAAAATATCTGCACACTAGATCTGGCAAAAAAAAAAAAAAAAACTTTGGTAAAAGCAATCGTGTGCCTCTATTTTTATACGACTAATAAAACGCCCCTTATATGCGTTCAGAATTATTCAGAATGATAACTGCCGTAGAATTAAATTCCCTAAATGCACATATCCACATTCTTTGTTAAAAATACTTAGTACTAATGTGATAAAGTATCTTTAAACACTCTCTAGATGGATTAATCAATTCTTTTTAGAAAGGATGATGATGATAATGATGATGATGATGATGATGATGATGATGATGATGATGGTGGTGGTGGTGGTGGTGGTGGTGGTGGTGGTGGTGGTGGTGGTGGTGGTGATGATGATGATGATGATGATGATGATGATGATGATGATGATGATGATGATGATGTAAGAGTGCCTGCGCGTTGATTTTTTTTTTTTGTTCGTACGAGCTGCGCTGTTTCCAACCACACCTCTCCTTAATCGGCATTGTTAAATACCAGCCGTAATTGAGTTCAGGACGACTGGAAACAATACAGAGGTTAGCAGAGAGGTTATCAGATAGGTTAACAAAGAATAAATAAATGGGAATTGTATTAGTGTCAATAATAAAGCATACAAATTCAACGAATCCCAACTTTTGAATGTTCAAAATCTCATGTATTGTTGCAATATAATTTGCTAAAGATAATCCCAGTTGAGCCTGTGATCTTTATCAGATAAACTGTGTTTTGTAGTTATCAACAACATTTCTGCAATATACACGCGAACTTAACGCATGCTATATTGAGTAGAAAGCCCGATAGCATAGATATATATACACGCTGCCGGTTGATGTTACACAATCTCAAGATTGGTTTTATTTTGCTTTCTTCGGTGATATACATTTATTATTTTCTTTATCCTTGTGAAATATCAAGCGAATTCGAAGTATACAAAGGAGATACACACCAAAAACAAATTCATTCAATATCACTATCTGTTCAAAATAAAGTGTAGCCGTTTAACAGCTCATAACAAACATAAAACTGAGTGAGAAACACACGTAACATGCACTTTCATACTGAGATATTTAAAGCATTTAATCAAATTACTCTTATATAAAAGTATATTCATATCAAAGCAGTCCGGGGTATAAATTAGTAAACATATTGCTACGTGTTCTTTAAACGTGAGTTTACAAATTAAACGACATAAATTGTAAAAAGTTTCAGATGTTTACTATTTAACTTCTGTAATCAGAATATGGTATTGGCAGAACACAACATAAATTTATACACGCGTTAACTTATTTATACCAGAGAGCATGATACTTACAATACTTTATATAATCAATCAATAAATAAATAAACAATAAGCACTCATTTAATTTCAATTACTCTTTAAAATATTGAATCTTAATGTCTATATACATTCTCAATAGCAGAGAAAGTGCATATTATTTTTAATGTCTACCGCTACATAACGTGTCACAGCGCTATATACATATAAAATGCTAACGATGATTTTTATTCAGAAATACACAGAAGAAATTCATTTGCCATTATGGATTAAAAAACGAATATTTTACACTATCGTACTGGTATTTTCTTTTATCTTTAAACTAGCGGGGGTACCCGGCGTTGCTAGAGTGTTTGTTTCCAGGACGGGGGGGTTAAAAATGTTATGGTAGGTAAGTAGGAAGGATCAAACCCGGAGTCATGAGTAAAAGTAGGAAAATAAAGTGTGAAAAAACATCTGCAACGTTAACAGTTCGGCCACCAAGAAAAGTCCATTCCAGTTGTTTAGGAAAAAAAAAAAAAAAAAAAAAAAAACGACTACGGTAGGTTGGCGCGAACGTGAAAATATAATGTGAATTGTCCAGCATGCTAACCACTACGCCACAGAGTAATGCAGCTTTGTTTAGTGATTTTAAATACCTTCAAATGAAAGAACTACGAAGCCAAACCGGTGTTCTCTTCTCAACTGTTCCTTGTGAACGATCCCCAAACGGTATTAAGTGGTGGCAGGGGGAGGAGGAATTTATTAGAGAGAAAATATTTTACCACTTCCATTGATCCGTGACTTTTGGCCGTGACTTCTCAGCAGAAAAAGGATAGAAATCTAAGATTATCGAGGAATTTGAGAAATAATAAGCCTATAACACACCTCAGATATTGTTCTACCTTTTGTGCATATTATATTTGCATGAAATATCTTGAATTTTTATCCTATTAATGTCAAAATCAGTCGCGAAAAAATTGGTTCATTTTATTTATATAGAGAAGAGAAGAAGAAGAGAAGAGAAGAAGAAGAGAAGAGAAGAGATAAACAAAAACCGTGATAGATATATACTTTGGTCTGTTCCTTTTTCATTGTTTCATCAAGTTGGAATAGTATTTCCATAATTTTAATCATATATATATATATATATATATATATTCATTTCTGTAGATATATATATATATATGTCATTAACCTACAAACTATTCCTCAGTATCAAAGCTCTTCAGTGAAGCTAGATTAGTTACTAACTTTGGGTTGGAACTAGAAACAGGTGGGAAGCAGGCAGACGGTACAGAGTTCCACAGGCGTGCAGTTCTAAGAAAGAAGCTTTGTTCATGGAATCCACGTTTTGATTTAGCACAGGTAAAAAGTGGGGGAAATTTTGCACAGTGGATCCAGGTAGACGGTTGTTTTTCGTGAAAGATTGGCGAGGGGGGACCAGAGATTGGAGTTCAGACGAGCACCTGCCATGGAAATAACGATAATGATGTACGTGTTCCATTTCAGATCAGGAGTAAAGGTCAATCCCAGAAGCTTGTTCAAACAGGGGGCCTCTCCCAGACGAGAGCCATCCATCCCAATTGATTCCAGATGGGGATCAGAGCGTTGATGATGTAAGGATAGGAGTTTGGTTTTAGATGCATTAAAGGTAACCAGCCACGTCTTCCCCCACTGAACCACGCGCTCGAGATCAGAGGAGAGATAATCAGAGAGAACTGTGTCATTTACAGCCTTTGATGCGTTGCCGTAGATGGTCGTGTCATCAGCATAGCTGTCAACGAATGATTTAAGTATGTGTTTAGGGAGGTCATTGATGTAGATCAGGAAGAGAGTTGGGCCCAGGATTGACCCCTGAGGGACTCCAGCATTTATATTGCAGGCCTCCGATTTTTGTCCATCTACCACTACTCTTATGAGCCTATCGGAGATAAATTATTTACTGATTGAGAAAACATTTCCAGTTATTCCGTAGTGGAAATCTTTTGAAGTAGACCCTTATGGCATACCTTGTCGAAAGCCTTTGATATATCAAGAGCAATTGCCCTAGAAAGGAAGCCTTTGCCAAGAGATTCCCTAATCCTGTGAGATATAATCGTCAGCACATCTGCAGTAGGCCTTGCAGAGCGGAAACTATATTGTGTGTCACTAAGAAGGTTGTTCATGTACGTCTTTGTTTTTAGCTGCTAGAATATCTTGTTCACTCAGCCAACGGAAATTTGTGTAATTAACATGAATAACTGGAAAAACTTTTTTACCAACTCTTGTTTTGATGTACCTAAATTACAGAAGTTATAGACAACAGAGAAGTGACAGAGAAAAAGGGCCTCAAAGGGAGATCGAGAGGGAGATAGAGAGAGAAAGATAGGGAGAGAAAGATGAATTGAGGCAAGTTTTATTTTAGGTCCGAACCAGAATGCCCCTATTTTTTTCACACATTAACAAGCGACTCGTACATGTGCATAATATAAAATAGGCCTGCCCAAAGAAATAGAAATAAAAGGAGAGAGATAAGAGACATATAGAAGGAGTGAGATAGAGAGGATAGTAGGAAAGAACAATATACAGAAGGGGAGGGAGAGTGGTCGAAAAGAGAAGCAAGAAAGAGAGAGAGAGAGACATGAACACAATATTTTTGTCATTGATCAGTGAAAAAGAAATCCTTCTAGATTTAGGCAATATTTTTTATTCCTATTCAGAGCACCCGTTTTTTTTGAAGATGGATTTTCCACACATTCAAAATCGACGGGTACTTGTGTAGAATTTGAATCACTCGTTACTAACTGGCGATGATTATCAAAGCGTAACAACATTCCTCAAGGAAAATGCGCAAGAAACATTAAACATAATAAAATCACCTGATAAAAACAAATATATGAAAATATAAAAGAAACAAAGACCTATCGTTTTATTCTTGTAACGATTTTTTTTAAAGTGAATATCAAGCAAACAAAACAACGAATATGGGATTAATAAAAATAAAACAATAAGCACGTGACTAATGGTAAAGTCACAATCGTTATTTTCGGTATTTTCAATGATAGATTTTCTTAATTATTATTATTTGAAGTAATTAAATGAAAGAAAAACGTATAATTATCAGCGAAATAGCAAAAAAGCCAATAAAAATTTTAAAAAATTTCGAATTTTTTGTTATATTGTAATATTTTTTTATCATAAATATATAAAAACACGCATGATTA
Organism: Euprymna scolopes; assembly: GCF_053919585.1. Taxonomy (NCBI): domain Eukaryota; kingdom Metazoa; phylum Mollusca; class Cephalopoda; order Sepiida; family Sepiolidae; genus Euprymna; species Euprymna scolopes. Next base: position 12,598,140 of record NC_136485.1, read on the forward strand.
AAAAAAGAACTATGGCAAAATTCCAAGGCTTTTGGATGTATTGCAATCAAAAATACATTTTATATTATATATATATATATATATATATATATATATATATATATATATATATACATATAATTTTTATTTTGTGTACTGAAGGTTGTTTGATGAGACAAGTAGTTGGTACCGTCGGTTGCAAGGCCGATAATTAGGACCGGTTTTAGATATCCATATAAAGCTGTCTTCAGCCAATACTCATCTATTTTTAACCGGAAGTGGAAATATATATATATATATATATATATATATATATATATATATGTATATATACCTCCCGAGTTCACGTTTAACTATCGTTTTGTTTCATCCCGCCCGTTTATTTATCGGATGATGATGATTCTGTTTACTTGAAACTTTGAATTATTTTAAAATCTAATTTCGATTGAATTTTTTATGTATAAACTGATTTTAATTTGAAATCAATTTAATTTAAAAATCTAATATATATATATATATATATATATATATATATATATATATATATAAATTTGAAATCAATTTAATTTAAAAATCTAATTTCATATATATATATATATATATATATATATATATATATATATATATATATATATATATATGTATATAGTCTTGGCCTCAGAATGAGTGTTATGGACTTGTATCCTCCTCTTACGGGGCACCTTCTCCCTTGACCTAAACCCGCTGGACTACTTCATTTGGTCAAGCGTTGAGAACCAATATGACGTCCTACAACAACAAAGCCAGCCTGATTGCTGCCATCCGCCGGGTATTCGCTGAGCTCCTTCCATTGCTTGCTTTAAAGAGATGCTCCTAGTTTTGGACACAGATTGAGAAGGTGATTAAGGCTGAATTCGCTTATACTAGGTATATCTTGTTTCTTTTTCTTGATTTTTTCAATAAAAGTTTTAAAATAAAAGACAATATTGATTTCTTAACGACAACACATTTATCGTTCCATGCTTTAGTTGCACGATATTAATAGAACATTTGTTAGTGATCCATTCCTCTTGCACCTCGCGGCAGATACAGCTTTAGCTGACACTATTTTCGATATGTTATTCTATACAATGTTTTTTCGTGCAATATCAGGATTTTACTTTATTTTGTTTTGTCCGTTTATGTTCTTTTTTCGTTGAAAGCTAACAATGCAAAAACTATATTATCACAAGGAACGTTCTTTGGTGTATTGCAACCATCCTGTTTTCGTTTGTTTCAAATTATATTAAAAGCGTCATTTTTGCCTGAGAGTTAAATGCTGGTCTGTGTTTTTTTAAATATCTTTTAGCTCAATTTAATAGTTGATCTCAATATTTTCATCAAGCCATATTTTTTCTGTTTGGATTTTATTATGACATTTGATGAAGCACTTAGCATATTTGTGCAGGTAACACTTCATGAAAATTGTTGTTATTTGAAAATCTATTGACTTTCTTTCATTTATCATTCCAGCTTTTATATGCAGCTGTTTAGTTTTTGATTGTTTTCATTCTTTTTATCTACATCAAAGTTCCACACATCCTCCACAGTGTATGTACAACAACACAGGCCATGAATAATATTTAAGCTCTTGTATTTCTACGGCGAATATGTACCTAATATGTTTTTATCTAATCGTCCTTAATTTTTAAAACCCTGTTTCTGGTGTCCTATTTAAGTTTTGGTAAGTACGGGGATCACTCCTTCGAAGTTTCCTTCTGTTTTTTTTATTAAGTTTCCCTACTTTTCTTCCATGTTTTAATATGGGTTACAAATGATGTTGTTCAGTTGTATTTCAGAGGCAGCAAGAAATAGTTTGATTTTGACATTGACATTCCTAAAAGATTCAGTTAACGTTTAGCGTTATGTTCTAATAGGATGTGCTGATCTTTTTCATTGTTTTTTCTATTAAAAGACTGTTTATTACAGATGTAGAATTCAACAGAATAAATGAATTATGGTCAGCCTTATAAATCGTATAAACCACGTCTCTGGAAAGCAATATTTCTATTTTTATTGATACCATGATAACTCCTGTAGTTAAACTTTGGCAATTTACGTCTTCAATAGTATCACTAAGCAATAGTAGATTGTTAATCATCTAGTTGTAGCAATTTCCGTGGTAAAGGTTTAGTCCAGGTGGATACAGTAAGCAGGACGCTCATAATGGCGAGGAAGAAGTGCGGATGAAATTTAGTCTTTTTCATTGTTTGTTTGTGAGAGAGCGGTAGATAAGTTTTTTCATCAGTGGGGGGGTATTTCAATGATAAAAAATGTCGGAATTGTGATAGATCTTACAATAACTTCTATACTTTTTTATTATGCTGTTGCCATGTATTTATTGCGGTTACATTAATATTGTTTATTCTGTTGTCCTTGACAGGTTATTTCTATGGTCAGATTTGAACATGTGTCCCTCCATGTCTCTATTCTGTTTTTGTTTGACATGACTGGTTCGTGAATATTCCAGATTCAATAACAATATAAAATGTTTCTTGGAATTCAGTCAGGAATCTTTCCTCTGTTCTGTTTCCACTTACGCAGACTGTTAAGTGCAGCATTTTTATTACGGTGATCTATTTTTTTCTAAATGTGCGCATTTGGGAGACAAATCATCTTACCAGGAAACCGTTGTATTTTTTTCAAGACATAAACTCCTTTTTATTTATTTAGATAAGATTTTATTTGCTGTTTTCCTCAACATCTCACCCTTTGAGTAGTAGTTGCAGAAATACGCCACTTTCCCTAAAGCAGAGATCGCTGGATAAAAAGTATTTAAACATTTTTTTGCTGCTAAACGTTGCAAAGATAAGGGGCTAGAATATTAACGTTAACAAATTCCTAATGAACAAATTTAACGTTAACAAATTTCTAATGAACCGCCCCTTTAAGTAAACACTTCATCAAATCTCCACACTAACGTAATGTACTTGCAATAACCCTTATCCCTGAGTTGCTTCCGGGCCTTGATAAGTGGTGATCACTGTGTAAAAAAATTCCGTCATTCAGTTTCGATGGCTGCTACTAGTTGACGTGTCATCGCGGCTGTGTCATTACAAGAGACAGAAAGTTTTACATCTTGTTCGTACTTTTTTGGCTCGGTGTATAAACAGATTGAAAGAGTCATTTTGTTCATGTGTAGGATTGATACTATTTGTATTTATTTTTATTTATATATTTAGATATACGTTTATCATTGTCAATGGCAAATGAAAAAATTGCATACTCTAAATAAAGGCGCGTCTCTTCGACACTAGGAAAGTTTTAGCATTTACTCGTAGCGAAATGTATCGACGTGTAAGAGTATCTGAAATTTCAAAATGCAAAGAGGGTGAAGCTACGTAAGGAAAGTGTCTAATCTGAATTCTAATTATCTCCTCTCTAGTAGACATTACAGTTTTCGGTAGTGTATGTCATTATATATATATATATATATATATATATATATATATATATATATATACATATATATATATATATATATATATATATATATAGTTTTGAAAATAATAAGCGGAAGTTTCTCAAGAGCTCATTCGGCTATCATCTCATCAGGAGAAAATCGATAGCGTACAAAATAATATTGTGTCGAAAATAAAGATTTCTAATGGGGAACTTATTAAATGTGCCAACAGTACGGAGACACTAAAATAAATTTATTAACGGTTAAAAAACGATTAAAATATTGGCACAACGAGGGAGAGAAAAAAACGGGATAAATGATCTAAAGTTCCCCAAAGAGAAACAATGCGTTGGATGTTTCATTTTGCCGACACAAAGAAGGCTGACGCACCGCAATAGAGACAGACTCCAAAATCTTTAAATGGTTTTTGGAGTCCGCTCTATGTAGCACCTCGACCATTCTATTTTATATCTATCGGCACAGCACGGGTTGTCAACTCATACTGGCCATCCCTTGTCTGATCTTCAATGGAACATGCTGGTTTATACGAGTCAAAAGGTGCAAGGATGTTCGCCCAACATAAGCAGCTTCGCCCTGACATTTAAATTGATATACAATGCTGCTATTTTGGATGTAAGGCAAACTATCCTTGCGAAAAGACGGAAATGCAGGTCTCGTAGTATATACCAATCGCAAGGACACAGAATAAAAGCAGTCGTAAATATTTCTGCGAATCTGTTTGGAAAAACATACATATATGTATGTATGTATATATGTGTGTGTGTGTGTGTAAATTGAAGCTTTAAATATAAATAGCCTGTAATAATTATTACCGACAAAGTATTTCTGTATTAATCATATAGAGGGACTTACTTATCAAATCATCTTGGTGCAAAATTACACGAGGAAAATAGTGATCTTTGTGGTATCTATTAGATGGACTGATTGAAAAATTGCCAAGAATACACTTTGGAACGTTAATTTGAATAATGAAATGCTTGAAGCGTATAAATATTTATACAATGTTATTCTTCTCTTGAGTGATTCTCTGATAACATGAACTAAATATACGGAAATAAAAATAAAGAACAACGCAAACATTGACTATGGAACTTCGCACATTTAGTGGAGTATGGTCAATTTATATTACATCCATTTCTAAAGGTGTCAGATACACACTCATATACAAACACACAAACACACACACACGCGCGCGCGCACTCACATACCAGAAGGACCCATTGCTGGACGTTGCTCGAGAAGGTGTGTAAGAATGCTAAGTGTAGAAAACATTATATAATCATTTTGAATTGCGAAGTCTATGTGTATCACTGGTGCACGCTGGTAATATGACAGAAGGCCAGAAAAGATTAGTTAGTTAAATCCCTCTTCTTAAAAGGAATAAATTAAAATATAACAATGTAATGCATCGTCGTGTGTGAATCACGGGAATTAGAGACTGTGGAAAAATGCATAAGACTATGTAACGGAGGTTTTTTTTTGCACAAATATTATGTAATAAATAATTGACAGCGAAGCGCAGTGAATGGTTTCTGGCCCTCTTGCAGTTTTAGGAAACTATAAATAAAAATTAAATATTGAAATTGACAATATTAGGAAACAATATTTTTTAGCAGCTTATATTTTCTTTTTATTGAAGCACTTCCCCGTAATTTTATAACGACAAATAAATAAAGACAATAAGAAATGCTAATAATAAAACCGTATTGAAATTGACAATAGTATAAAAAAAGATTTTTACAAACAAGTTAAGATAATTAGAAATGTTAATGAAACGATATTTACAACGGCAATAGTAAACAGTAGTTTTTTTATTGTTGGGGGGGAGAGTATTATTTACGACCCGCTCCAGCGTAGTATAAAAACCCTAAACCATTCCATGTATAGAACAGCTCTCTGAATAAACACCCCAAACCTTCCCATCTTAAGAACGGCTTCGAGGTAGTTGCGTGTTCATCGCGAATCCTTCATAATAGGGGGAGGTGTTGGTGGTTTTAATAAGCTAGTGCACGTCGTAAAAAAAAACATTTTCCGGCAGGCATTGCCTGCGGTGTTTATACCTGATCAGCAATTTGTTGTCCACTTCCTAGCATATCCGACATTTTGGAGATAAAATTATTTTTTTTTAAATTTTAGAATAAAATAAAATGGTTCGCTATAAATAGGCCATTCAATTATGTTATTTAAATGACTTTAATTTATTAAAAATTCATTTAACATAATTATTTTTTATTATTCTTTCTATGCTAATATTTTAATTATTAAATACTTATTTAAATGTATTTATAATAATTTCCATTTAAAAATGTTATCAATATTTTATTCTAGTAATTGGAGATTTTATTATTTTTTCTAAATTTTAAAATAAACTAAAATGTTTCACTTTTAATAACCAATGGAATTGTGTTACTTCGATACGACACACTTCTTAAAATTATTTTACAATAATTATTTTTGTATATATTTCAATGTCGCTTCATTAATATTACTTCTAAGTGTCTTTATTTGTTGGCCATTTTATTTATAAAATTCGCTGAAGTGATTCAATATAAAATATCTAAACTGCTAAACGTATTTTTTCATTCCTGTACTAAATAAAAATTATTTAATTAAAAAATAATGTTTTCTAATATTGCCAATTTTAATATTTCATGTTATTTATAAAATGACGCCTATTTAACTATCAAATCAAGTGGCATTTTTATGACCGGCGTAACACAACTTATTTCTCATTTTCTTTTACATATTTTAGTGTCTTTAAACTGCAAGAGGGTCTGGTTTCTTAGGCATTTATTAACAGTAACTTTTGTAATTAATGGCAATGTGCAATGAAATACCTGAAACATATGAAAATATAATAAGTGCTGTTTGTTGTATGTAATATGCACATAGGTAATAGTGTAGATCACGAAATTAAAAGCTGTTTACAATTTTAAACTACATTACAATTTTCAGTAATGAATACTTATATAATCATAGATCTATTTGGTATTCTGATATTATTAATAGTAGTTTTATATTCTGTAATAGTGGTTGTAAAGTGCATCTAAATATTTAGCGGCATAAGTCTGTGTACATGGAATGGAACATTGATTTTGTAACTGTTATACTGCTCTTGGATATTCAATATTTGATGTTGTAAATTCTGATACCAATATATATATATATACACGTTGTGGGGAGCCTATCCGTGAACATCTTATATAAAACTGCCCATGGTGAAGCAAGGCGAAGCTAAGTTGAACCCAACTACTACCAAGCATTGTCCTTGGGCCTTGTATATTTTCATGGCAAAACTTAATTTAATTGGAAACTGAAGCCTTTCAAATTGTATTGCAGAATCTAATAGAACGATAGGTATTCTGGGAATGAATGCCAATTTACCCCAAGCAACACCAGTTATATGACAGCTTCTATCACATGAGGTTTCATGCGTTTAACACACAATCTGGTTCCGCATAGTCGTGGATCATCGAGATTCCGAATTTACATAATACTGCATCTAGCTTTACGCTTTAATTTGTGCGATAGCGTACAAGGTAATTCTAATGAATTTAAAACTTCTGCATAGGTATCAGTGAGAGCTGAATCCATAGAATTGAAAGTGTGTTCTTCTTCTGTAATTTTAATAAGCAATTGTTGATTGATGACATGTATCATGCACTTTTTCGGAGCTAGAATTGTTCTATCCCTCTGTGTTAGCAACTGGGGATGCAAATAGTTTTCATCTACATTCGAGCAAACTTTGCTACTAAGCTCTGTAAGTGATGAAACAATTACTCCAATACCTGGAATAATTACAGTTTTGTCTTTGTTGGGATTTTGCCATCAACAATTGTTAAAAGTATCGAAGCAAACCAACCAGCCTCTGGATCACCATTATTGGACACGCATGTTTGTAGATAATGTTACACGCATGGTATTAGTGTTTTATGCAAGCATTGAGCTCCTCAGCGAGGCATCCAACTTGAACAATGGAAAGTGATTGTCGGAAGTCACCTGATAACAAAAATATGATGCCACCCACGACAACATCACGTCTCTTTAGATCATGTAATGTTTTATCTAGTACTTCAAATCTTTTTGTGGGCCATTGTACATTCGTCCCATACGATCAAAGAACAATTTTCTAAAGATTTAGTCGAATCCGATCCGTGTTGTGTATGGCAAATTTGATGGGAATCCTTCGGGAGTTTATATATTGAGTGTTCTGTAATACTATCATGAGGTAGAGTGGTTGCAATATCTAATAACGCCACAGTACATCCAGGTGCATCAAGGAATATGGGGCCAACCTGCTGATCTTTTACCTTATTAACGAAAAACATGAATTTGACTAATTATTTAAGTGTGCAATAACATCACAAACAATTGATGGTTGCTGATGCGGTTGATAGTAAATTTCACGTGTCCAGGCAGTAATGTATAGGCGCGTATTAAATCGATCATATGTAAGTGTCTTACCATTCATCTCATAAGCCAAATTTCAATATGAACTAAAGCTTGACTGAATGCTTCTTTGTGTGTATACCAAAGTCTTGCTGGAGAAGACACTGAACATGTAGTCCACATGATGGCAAATAATTATCTAAACTTATGTGATCAGGTAGATGGAGGTGTATCCTTTAATGTAGCATCCCAGTGGTTATTATCATCAATTAATCCATATGCATTACATGCATCCATGAATGCATTCATTACTTGCCCATTGATAGGTTTGAGGTCAATCTGTGAATCTAGAACATGTGTATAAGCGGTCTTCAACAGAAGAATTTCAGATGATTTGGATGCACTGTGTATTGCTTGCTCAAAACTTCTGTTATTTAACACACGAATAGCCTTGAATTGACCTACATTGTAATAGTCGCTTGAAGATCTTATTTTTCTTGTCCCATGTATAATAGCCGGGAATTTAGCATACATAACTGTACGTGCAAAGAAATATGTTGCACATAAACTCACAAAAGCTGTCAGACGAAGTTGCAAAGGAGGGTAACTGTTGACAAATACCCCAAACTGTCTGGGATATCACTTAAATTATTGGCTTTCTCTGTGACATGGCGAATACCTTTTTAAGTTTCCACATTGTGCATGAACCATGTGGTGTGTAATGATTCCATGTAATATAGATTCTGTCACAAAATCGGTAATTTCCGCAAGGATTACCGACTCTATATCGTCGAATCGGTAATGTCAGAGGATCTCAATTTTTGTTCAAGCCAAACCAGACAATGCACATGTGGTAATCCATTTTTCTGTAACTCAATAATGAACATGTATGCTAATACAACTCCAAAAATGTTTACTTTCGTAAGTAGTTGTATTTTCAGTTTTGCCATCAATGATCCGTGAGTCCCTTAAGTGAATTTAATCGGAAACTCTCAAAGGGAGCTGGGAGTTTCCGATTACATACACTTAAGAGACGCATGGATCATGAATGGCAAAACTGAAAATGCAACTACTGACAACTGCTAAAGTAGTTATTATAACTCCGAATGTTCTTCAAAAATGTAAAAAAATTATGCGGAGTTTTATCAATAAGTGAACATGCTTGGCGTCAAGTATAGCATATCTGTTTTATGAAACGATATGTTCGGCAGATGTGTTTATGACCGTAGGTTCACTCAGTTCAACCCCATGTGTCTCTGTAACAGTATGATCTTGCTGAATCCATACATAGTATCTAGATTGAGCTTCCGTGAAGGACGTTACAAAATTGTCTTCCTAAGACCGCTCATGATTTGCTGATTGTCGACTTCTGTTATAGAGGCAACTATTGTTGTATTAGTTCATGGGGATGTTTTTAGGCATGCTTGTTTGCTAGTAATGGAATGTGTAAATATGAAAATAGATTGCAAATGAATTTCCAGGGAAAAATTGTTATACGCTCAACTGATGAACTTGTGCTTGTTGTTTGACTGCTGCGATTGTTCATCTATTAAACGAAACCGGTACTGGAATCCAAGCATGCATGCACCTAACAATAAAAAAGGTACATAAAGATGCTGATGTTAGTAGATATCATGTATTTTTTCTCTAGTAAAAGCAGTTTTTTAATCAGCAGTTTAGTGTTGAGCAATCTTTTGTATCCCTTGATCTATCCATATTATTTGCTTTCTCGCATGCCCTTATACTGAATTTGTATAATCCTTATTCATACTGATCTTAGTAATTGACCAATTGTAATAAGTAATGACCACAATCTGATATTAATTATGTAATTAATATTTGCCTTTCTTTTGCTAAGAATAGGTGCCTAAATGATGACGTAATTCATTCAAGCAGGTAGAAAAAATCCTGTGTACCAAATATATTTAATGAATAATTAGGTGGAAGTAGAGAGTATTAAAAACAGCCTCCCTTAAACTAACATTTAATAATCATCTTGTCAATGTTAAGATCAGGTTTCATGAAATGCTTGTCTCTCTTATTCTACCGATTTTTCTCTTTCTTTTTTGTTTCATTATATATATATATATATATATGTATATATACATATATATATATATATGTGTGTGTGTGTGTGTGTGTGTGTGTTTATTTCCAGAAAAGTGATTACATAGGTATTGCATTATAAACACTCCAATCTCTCCATGAGAAAAAAGGCTATCGGGCTAAACACCACCAACGTTTAAAGCTGTTCTAAACATAGGTTGTTTGGAGTGTTTATTCAACAGGCTGTTCTAAAAGGGGTTGTTCTAAAAGGTATTGTTGGAAATTAGATGATGTGAAATACCATGTTTACTAATCACCTGATGGTTTACAGTATTTAATTAATTAAGCGTATTTTTTAGGTGAAAATACAGAATTTTTCAGTGAAAAAAGTTTGTCGGTTATTGCTTGCTTTTCCTGAAAATATAGTTTTAAATATTTCCCAAGATTTTCGTTTTGTTAATTTAAGAAAGTAGTAACTTAATATTCGTCTAATGTAATAGGTTGTTAGATTAAATTTGAATGCACCACGTTCTGGATGCATAAAAAACACTGATATTTTTATTTTTAAGCGTAAATAACCGTGTGTAATGAGTTTAGTTATGCTCCAAAAATTATAATTATGTTTAAAATAAATAGCTATGAATCAAAACCAACTGTAGTATGCTCGTGCTGTTTATCAAGTTAATCAAGTTCGAACAAATGTCGTTATATCCTAAGAAGAGGTTTAACCCTCCAACAAAGTAAAGCAGTATTGTGTTTTATTTTATCGAATGGAAAGTTTACGTATAAGTCGGTGGATAGAATATTTTTAAGTCACCGTGTAGAATGGACACCCCATATAGAAAATAACATGTCTGATTGCGTAAGAAGGAAAATCTCCGACCTCCTCCTAAAGTATGTGCATAAATTATGTTCTTTTACGTTATTTAATAAACATTTCTCGAGAAAAACAATATATATATATATATATATATATATATATTGATTTTTAATATAATTATCCACTGACACGCATTTCGTCGTCTATGCCTCATCAGACTGGCTGAATATATATATATATATATATATATATATATATATATATATATATATATATATATATATATATATATATATATATATATATATATATACTTATACAACTCAAATGACCTTGTAACGTATGAAGTAACGCACTTTCCGATTTACGACATCTGGTTGCGCATAGACATTAACCCATAACAATGTACACAAATAAACACAAATTGCTTCTATGCAGATTTTTACTTGTGCACTGAAATATTAACGTTATTATTCCAAAATTATTATTAAACATGAGAAGAGTGTTTTTTATAACTATTCTTTATTACAAATATACTGTCGCTATTTTCTTACAGTCAACTAATTTAACCCGTTGACAAACATAAGAACAATTGTAGTAATGCCACTACTACTACTACTACTACTACTACTCTCTATTCGCCCGTCTTCCTTCCTTCCTTCCTCATTTTTTTTATTTTCTGTTTATATTTCTAGATACAAAACAGTTGTGTAAGTGAATTTGTTGACACATTTACTAATCAGTTTAAATATTAGTTTTATTTTATTTTATTTATTTAGGTTTTATTTGTTTCCTTCAAGTTTAATTAATTATTTCCATTTTAGATTTTAAGTTTCTATAACTTGGTTGAAGAATTCCAATATGGAGTTTTCATTCTTTTATTTCTCATCGGTAGGTTCATATGCGTGTTTGCTACTAAATGACTTTCATCGGCGTTCGATTCGTACGAAAATAATGTTTAATTTTGAATTTTTTAACGATTATACGGAAAAATAGGTAACTTTACACGAATAAGGAGGATTTTTTCATGTTTGAGTGGTTCGCCCGTGATTTTTATTTTAATATACTTTCATAGAAAGGTTTCTGTTATGAAAAAAAAAATATTTTCTTTACGTCACAAGTGTCACGCTCATACATGAATACCATAGCTAATATAACATACTGCCCCAACGGGTCACAGGTAGTCTAGTATATATATATATATATATATATATATATATATATATATACTCGTCACATTTCAGCTTGATTTGATTTGATCATAACGCAAATGTATGCTTCTTTCTTAACTTTTCCCTTTTTCTTATTCCCGTTTTTGTTTTCTATATTCCCTCCCCCATTTTGTTTTGTTAATATCAACCAGTGACCCGAAAACTTATATTATCTTCCCGTTCTCATTTTGACTTTTGCCGTCTGCGGAAACAATTGTAATTGATTAAGCCAATACTTGGCGTTTTAATATATATATATATATATATATATATATATGTATGTATATATATATGTATATATATATAATTGATTTATCGTTTTATTATGTTATCGGACAGTATCACGAAGCCACGTTTCAGGACATGGTATTTTGCTGTTTTTTTTATATGAAGATGTATTTACACGTTTAGTTAACTCATCACTATAAAGCAAACATTCGTCAATGAATGGTTTTTGTTTCAACTTTTTGGGGGCTAGTTTATTAATCATTACTTTTTTCCCATACTTACAATATAAAAAGGCAAATGACAATGTATTTGCCTAGTATATACTAACACGGTTACATTTTAACCAATTGGCAGAATACTCCCTTCGCTGCAATGACATGACATTCAAATTCTCTTTTACAAGTGTTCACAAACGAGAGAAAAACTTGCGTCGTTCATGATTTACGAGATCTGCAGTGTTAATCAATTATGAAGACAATTATATGTCGGATATCTAATATCAATTTATTCGCTTTGTTAGTTCTGTCGATGGCATTCAATTACTGAGAGTAAAATCTTACGTGCAAGATATCATCATAATTTTATACATAATTGTATAACGACAACTATTACTGTAAAGACTATATGTATTCTAACGTTGGACTTAGTTGCAGTTTGGTTCGTGTGGTTTATTCAATATACTTTTTGCACATGCTGCGGTGATAAAAGTGAACGAGTATTTACCTAATTTGCAAGTGCCTCGGCTTTTCAATTCTTAGTAAACACACACACACACATATATATATACATATACTTATGTATATATACATATATATATACATATATATATATCTATATAAATAAAATGAACTCATTTTTTCCCGACTGATTTTGACATTAATAGGATTAAAAATCAAGATTGTTCATGCAAATATAATATGCACAAACGGCAGAACAATATCTGAGGTGTGTTATAGGCTTATTATTTCTCAAATTCCTCGATAATCTTAGATTTCTATCCTTTTTCTGCTGAGAAGTCACGGCCAAAATCGGTTAAGATCAATGGAAGTGGTAAAATATTTTCTCTCTAATAAATTCCTCCTCCCCCTGCCACCACTTAACACCGTTTGGTGATCGTTCACAAGGAACAGTTGAGAAGAGAACACCGGTTTGGCTTCGTAGTTCTTTCATGTGAAGTTATTTAAAATTTACCCCATTTGCAAGTGCCTCGGCTTTTCAATTCTTAGTACACACACACACACACACACACACATATATATATATATATATATATACATATACTTATGTATATATACATATATATACATATATATATATGTATATATATAAGCATAACAATTATCAGGGCCAAGAGTCCACTGAAGAATAAAGGATAAACGGTGTACAGTAGACATTTGAACAATATAGTAATCGTTAGTAATGGAAATTCGGTAAATCTGTTGACATATATATGGAACGGCTCATCCAAAACTTTTTTACGGAGACTTAAAGTCAACCATATTTTAGTCAGCTGGAAGACAGGAAAAGGGAAGACAATTCTACAGGTAGCCAATTCTTTGAAAGAAGCATTGTTCATGGAAACTACGTTTAGGTTTAGGCACAGAAAAATAATGGGACAAATATTGATAATGTTTTCTGGTAGACGTGTGTTTCTTGTGAAAATTTGGCTAGAGGGAGCAATAGATTAGAGCTAAGTCGATCTCTTGCCATTACAATAACGATAAAGCAGAGACAAACTCGCAACATCTCTTCTGTGAGAGAGGTTGCAGAGAAGAGAAAAGGGCATCCGCTAGGAAGCGAAGAAAGTCTATTTTAAACTCGATCAAGGCAGGATAAGTCCTTTATAGCAGTGCAGGCCAGATGTGGCAACAGTAGTCCATGCTTGGACGTACCATGCTCTTATATAGATAGTGAATTGCATCAGCAGGGATATATCTATTGGATTGATAGAGGATATCCTCATTTTTCCAGCGGCCTTGGCAACGGATTAAATGGATATGTCCCATTTCAGATCAGGAGTAAATGTCAAGCCCAGATGCTTGGCAAAACATGAAGTCACCCCCAAAACGAGTGCAATTCATTTAAATAGATGCCAATTGATGTGGATGAGAGTGTTGATGATGTAAAGATAAGAGTTTGTTTTAGATGCATTAAAAGTAACAAGCCACCTCTTTCCCCTATTGTACCCCTTGATCAAGATCTGATGAGAGATAACCAGAGTGGATTTGGTCGTTTACGGTCTTACCAGAGATAATAGTGTCATCAGCATAAATGTCTACGAATGATGTAAGGATCTGATTTGGAAGATCATTAATGTAGATCAGGAAGAGAGTTGGGCTCAGGATTGAGCCGTGAGGGACTCCAGAATTAATATTATGAGCTTCTGATTTTTGCCATCAACCACTACACATATGAGCCTATCAGAGGGAAAGAATTTAATAATTTAGAAGACATTTCCAGCTATACCGTAGCAGGTGATCTTTTGAAGTAAACCTTTACGCCATACTTTATTAAAGGCTTTTGATATGTCAAGAAAGATAGCCTCCGTCCAGGGATCTGGTAATCCTATGAGATATTACTGTAAGCACAGCTGATGTAGATCTGGCAGAACGAAAACCATATTGTGTGTCACTAAGAAGCTTATTTTTGCTGAGATGGTTGATTACTTCTCTCTATATATATAATGCAAGTGTGGATGGTTCTACAGAAAGCTTTGACCACTAAAAGCAAATCATGTGATTATTTTTGAGCAAGTTCGTTTTGGCAGAGAAGCTCATACTTCAACATCGAAGGGCCAGTCCATAAAAAGTTAATAATTTCCAGATGGAAAGTAAGAAATTATGTTTTAACGAAGGTAGATAGAGGAGTGTAAAATACCTAAGTTCGGCAAGAGATACTTTCTATTTGTTTTTTTACATGAGCATTGATATGGCCCTACACATTCATTAAACTGTTTGGTCAGATTGTTACTAGTAACTAGAGAACTCTTCAGCTTTTACGAAAGCAAAGTCAATAATGTTTTTGAGACTCAGTTTTCTCATGAACTTTGTCACCTGAACGGTCCCTAGTTACTAGTAAGTAGCTGAGTGAAACATCCTCATGAATGTGTAACAATATATGTAAATATATATGAAGTATAACTATTACTATAATTATTTTACATATATATATATACACATATATATATATACACACGCGTGTATATATATATATATATGTATATATATATATGCGCTAAAGTAGAGTTTGATTATTTAAGATAACGAAATAATAGATGTTTCTATTATAAGTATTCTAACTGCATTTTATAATTCTTATGATATATATTAGAATTAAATTTGTCAAACACTTCTAAATCGAATATATCGAATGATTGAATTATGATAATTATTCAATATATGTGATCAGTATTTTATCGCCCGAACTAATGAATTTCTATGAGTATTTTTTAAGAAGAGAATATAGTAAACGTTTATGTCATTCGTAGAAGTAATTGTAAAACGGAACTTTGCCGCATGGTTGATATGTAAATGTATTAGTATTATATGATGTACGGCCAAAAATGGAATTCTTTAAAAGAATAATTTTAGGAGTCTCATTTTGTTTTTAGCTATGAGACATATGAATATTAAAAACTAAATATGCTAATAAATTTTCCACGTCATGTATAAATAAATAAACGTGTATATGTATATGCATGTATATATATATATATATATATATATATATATATATATATATATATATATATATATATATGGGTGTGTGTGTGTGTGTGTGTGTAAAAAAAGGAGAAAAAAATTAAAGTTTTGTCCACATTTTTGGAAAAGTTTCTCAGGAAATGAGAGAGATTATTAAGGGCTAAAATAAAATATAACTTGATGTACAGATATACGTATATGTTTTCTCCTTTGAAAAGTGATGTATATATGTGTGTGTGTGTGTGTGTGTGTGGGTGGGTGTGTTTGTCTGTGTTTATATATGATGTGTATATATATGTGTGTGTGCGTGTGTGTGTTTATATATGATGCGTGTGTATATATATATATATATATTAATAAACATATATATATATATATGTATATATATATATATATATTAGTGTGTGTGTGTTTGTACATGCTGAGAAAGCGATTGAAACGAAACTAATAAGATTCCAAATCTATCTTCTGCTTTTTCATCACCAATTTACGTATGATAAGGAATTAACTGTATCAAACCGTTGCTTCCTTTGATCGTATTAGAATCATAATTAGCGCCGATTCAATAGTCTCTGTCGAGTTCATCATGAACATATTCCACAGGTTTGTCAATGGTGAAACTGGAGGTTTTTGTATGAAGCATTGTCAAAAATGTGTTACGGCGCTTACCAATTTTATATCGCTATCATGGTTTGCCAGACTGTTTCTAAAATAACATTGTGTTTCTTCTAGATATATTTGATAGCAGCCATTGCAAGGGATAGTATTTATTACCGCGTTAGATATACCAAGAGTGTTTGTGGACTTCAATATATTAGCTATAGTAAATGAAAGTATTTATCGTTCGTTTTCGTAATGTGTGAAGGGTATTACAAATTGTAGTGTTATTGGCAAGTGTACGTACGAGCAAATGTCTGTTCAATAAGAAGTTATTAGGTGAGTTATATTTCTGCATATTTATATAGGGGAATATTGAAACAATTTTGTTCCATGCTTTTGACATGAAATAAGAGAGATGTTTAATGCTTTTGGTGAATTTGGAATATGTAAGTCCAGAAACTAAGGTCAGTATATTCTGAAAGCACATAAAAGAAACAGATTACCATGTCTAACGTTATTTTGTTGTGATGGTATGAGAAAAACTGAATGTAGTCGTTTGCTCGTGTTGTTTTTAAATGTACGTTCAATAGTAAATTTTTGTCAGATTGTATTATGAGCATATCTTAATGGCGTGGGAAATTGTTTTGTTCTGTTTCGGGAGTAAATTTTATGAAGGGTTCAACAGTGTTTTATTTGTGCCTTTTCTCATTACTTCTGTGAAGCATAAAGGAGAAAAATAAAGGTTTCAATATATTAGATTGGTCAAAAATTATATCGTTTTTCTTCTATAATTTAAAAGTAAAAACGACATAATATCTGATATATTCTACTATATAAGTTTCAGAATGCACCCGGAAGGAGGTCATAAAAATGTTACAAATATGATTGTCGTTTTTTACTTTAAAATTATAGAAGAAAAACGACTAATATCTGACATATTCTACGTTTAAAAGTTATCTAAATTCGAATGGATCTAATTCTAAGAAAACTAGGAATAAACAAGCTAGTACCCTACTAAATGGGGGTTCCCATGGGCAGTCCACATATTTGCTTATAGAAAGTGTTACTTAATAGGAAGTAGGCCATGTCGCTTGTAAGGTTAATTATCTGTATATGCGTGTAAGTCTAAGTTCCTGTGAAAATGTAATGTATATTATATATTTATATAGACTTTAAGAATTTTAAAAAGGAAAAATGAAAAAAGAGCAATATAAAATATGCATGAAATATAATATCTACTAATATGTGTTTACAGTCTTATCTCCTATAAAATTGTGTGCGCACTTTAAAAAAAATAAATATAATATAAAATATAATATTCAACCTCCTTAATACTTAATAATAGAAAATATTGAATTTTAAGTCAATTAAAAATTGAAAAGTTAATAGATATGTGGCACTATTTCCTTGTGCCACTGTTTCTAACACACTCTGCAGCATGGACGGGTGGTAAATTGTCCATGAGCGTAGAGATACGAAGAAATCCCTACCCATAATTCCCTTGCTATCTTTCTGTCTCTTTCCTGCACGTCCACCATGATGTGAGAACGCATAGTCTGTCTCTCCGTAAATGAGGGGGCCACCCCCTCCCTCAACACTAGTTACGGTAGGTTAGTTAGCTTTGAAAAGCCTATTGTCCACTTTTAAATTGTATTTTTTTGTAATATATATTGTATCTCTAATGTAAAATAAAATAGTTAGTTATACCTTATGTATATTACAATTGTGTCGCGTGTCGTTTTTTCTTGTGTCTGCCATGAATGCCTCCATAAATGTCTTGTCGAAAGGCGGCCCTGAGGACAAAGAGATGAGGATTCCCACCAGAATGCCACCAGGGTGAAGAGATCATCTTGAGAGAAGAAAGGAGCCACACCCAGATCCAACATCTCAGGTATGATTTTCTTCTTGCTACTCAGACCCTAATGACTGGCCTATCTTCATATCTTCATGAGACCGCTTTAAGACATTTACTATAACACGTCTGTCGGTCACACCTCAGTGACCGGCTGATGGTGGTATAGATACCCGTTCCTCTAACGTGATTTCGGTGTAGAATCTTTTACATCCGTACAAACTGAAAAGGGGAACGAAAAATAAACACCGAAGTTATTCATTAATTTACATTATACGTTATAGGATGGTTTCTTGACCCGATCCGTTCCATGTAGCATACGTAGCATGGGCTTATTAGTTTGCGAGATTTGTAAAATTATAACAGGCAACTGATATGCAATAACGAGGTAAAGTTGAACAATAATGTAGGAACAAAAATTTGATTATATACATATATATGATACGGGGGAACATGCATATTTTTATACATTATGAGATTAACCTATTGTGACACTAGAACGTTTTATTTTGCATCATATTATAACCGTAAACATTTTTTTTACTGTGATTTTCAAATATTTGAAGAAATATTTTGTTAATATAAGAATTGTCATGCCATCACAGGTTTTTGTTTTAATAACAGAAAAGTGATAAATATCTCACACCAAAACACAATACTAAAAATAATAGTCATGAATAGAACTTTAGTTGATTTTAATAATGATAGTAAGAAAGCTTTTTAATAATGATAGTAAGAAAGCTTTCAAACTTAGATGATATTAAGTTCAATATCTTAAAAAAGCCAACTCATTGTTTCTGATAGCGTACGTAATAATTTTCATTTATTCTCTTTCGATAAGAGCGCATTAAAAATCTAGCTGTTACTCTCGTCTTCTCCTCCTGAGATTGTCCCTTTCGCTGTCTATAGTATTTATATGTACATATCAAATACATAAGGTAAGAAAATTGTTCTTAGGTTATTAACTTCTTACATGTAATTCATTTTCTATTTTTAATGTGATAGCTATTAAGGCGCTAGTGGTGTTATATAATGATCTGGAGTGACAATTCCTAACAGCATATAGAAATTCCACATGTGTTTAAAAGGTCCAAATGTGTTTTGTAGTGGAAAGCAGATGTTTTATTAGAAAGACATTAACATTAGAACTCTATAGTGGCAATAAAATAGTGTAGAAAACGAGTAAGTTCCTTCTGTCAGTAAGTACATGTACAGGAAAGAAGAGATCACTAGTACTAGATTTTCACGTCGATTTTTCCCTCTAAATCAATGTCTAAATAAAGTCTAGAGCGACATATTTCGAGATTTTACAGCAATACGCAATGTTGAAGCGACTATGATTCTTACCCAGCAAATAGAAAGGAACACTTTTTTAGTATTGTTTTCTTAATATTCTTTTTTTAATTATCACTGAATATTTTTTTCCAGTTTATTGATATTTTCCGGACGAAAATGTATATATCATTTCCGGTATGGCTAATACGGACACAAAGAACTTTATAATTCAATTACTCTATTGTGATAATACGAGACAAGCCTTCGGCATGATATATTATATATGACAGTAATAATCGAATAGCCAACTCGTCTCCCTAGCAACAGTTTTCTTTGATAGAACTAACAACAATTAAATGGTTAATTTCGTTCACTAAACAAATGATTGATATATCAAGAGAGACACACAGTAAATCTGTTACACTATAAAAGATTTTAGAAGAGTATTCAAATCAAATATTATTTCTAATATTGTATATAATATGATAATAGAAAATGTGGCATGGATAACCGATGTTACCGGGGATTAAATTGTAAATAAAATAATGCTCACACTTTATTTCGGACTTCATCCTTTATTATACATTTTATAATTACAAAAAGTTTAAAAAAAAAACAAGTGTGTAGTCAGCATTATTGGAGATAACGAGATATATTTACTGTTGGATTTATGACAAAACATACTCTTCTGTTAGTTACTATCTCCGTAAACTAGAATTCTACTGAGAATGTACATTTTTACATATGTTTATATTTTTTTAATTTTGAATATGCCCGTTAAATGAGGATAATTAAAATGACTTTAATGCATCCAAACTATTTAAATTGAACAATCGAAAATACGTTAATAGATATTGATAAAATAGGTGTTAATTCCGTGTAATTTTATTTTTAAGGTTTGTGTCAGTATATATATATATTAAATTATCTCCCTATTAGCCTCCTCCCACTTTTTGCCAAAATTTTGAGACCTTAATTAACCATGCTCTAGTCCAGCACCTTACAGATGCTAAACTTCTGACCGACCATCAATATAGATTTAGACAAGCCCGTTCCATGGCAGACATCCTCACTGTAATCTCTGAACGCATATACCATTCACTGGACAAAGCGGGAGAGGGCAGAGCGGAAGCTCTAGATATATCTAAGGCTTTTGACAGGGTATGGCATGAGGGTCTCCTCAGGAAGATTAGATCTTACGGTATCACTGGTAGAATACTTAACATAATTAAATCCTTCTTAGATAAGAGAAAAATCCAGGTTGTCCTCGACGGTCGTACATCTAAACAATATGATATAAATGCGGGAGTGCCCCAAGGATCTATCCTTGGACCTCTGCTGTTCCTGATATTCATAAATGACCTCCCCGACAATATTGCCTCTGAGATGGGTATATATGCTGATGACACCACACTCTATAGCAGGCACGACAGGAAAAGAAACGAACATATATCTAAAGTAATGGCAGAAACACTAGAGGATGACCTCCAATCAGTAGTGGAATGGGGACAAAAATGGATGGTAACGTTCAATGCCACCAAGACAAAACTGGTTTCATTCAATAATTACAAGAAACCTTCTCTACCACCTATAGCAATGGGCAACGACTCTTTATCTGAGAGTACGTCTCTCAAGCTCCTTGGCCTAACGTTCACAGGAAACATGAGTTGGAACAATTACATCGAGGGCATTGCCAGGGCCGCTGCAAGTAAGGTGGGCTCTCTCTACCGTGCTAAAAAACTTTTAACACCCGAAAGTATCCTGTACCTCTATAAGGCCACTATTCGCCCATGTATGGAGTATTGCTGTCATATTTGGGCCGGTGCATCGGCTACTAGTCTCTCGCTCCTTGACAGGGTTCAAAAGAGAGTCGCAAATCTGATAGGCCCTAAACTGGCATCTGAACTTCAGCCTCTGTCCCATCGTCGAAACGTTGCATCCCTCTGCCTGTTCTACAAGTATTATAATGGTGAATGCTCTGAAGAACTGCAAGCACTTGTGCCCCCACGACGTGAACACCCTCGACAGACCCGACAAGCTGCAAAATCCCACCCCCACACTGTAGAGATCCCTAGATGTAAAAGATCTTTCTACTCCAGTAGTTTCTTCCCCAGAACTGCTAGACTTTGGAATTCCATTCCAGGTCACTGCTTCCCCAACTGTACTGACATGCATAAGTTCAAGTGCAACGTGAACCAACATCTAACTGCCCTAATCCCTACATAGTACCCCAGTAGATGTTTCCCCTGATAGTAGCCCTCTACACCAAAGTTGCAATTTGCCTTGTTTGGGGTGAAAATGTAATAAAAAAAAATAAAAAAAATACCGGATAGACTGGAGCCCATGGGTTGTCCAGATACTTGTTTGAACGTGTTTTGTAGGAAAGTAAAGTAAGTGTTGTCTACTATAATACGGAGGAGTTGTAAGAGATCTCCTGGAGTAATTCCGAAGCATTGTGGGTTTTTAGATGCTATAATGTCTGCCATGAGATTGATGGCTGGATGTGCAGGAATGGAGGTGTATAAAGAAACGACGTCTAGGCTAAATGGGTATCTGTATAGTTTGAGTAGATGGTGTGGTAGATCGTTGAGTCTGTTAATTACTTGATTGGAACTACTAAGATGAGCTGGGAAGGTAGAGAGTGGAGGTTTAAGTAGGTGGGATATTAACCAAGAGATTTTATAAAAGGGACTGTTAACGCTTGAAACAGTGGGTCTGATCTGTGTGTGTGCTATTTTTGTGGGTTTTAATAAGGTGATAAAAGGTAGGTAATTTGCTGTATTTAGTAATAAAATTTAGTCTGTGTTGTTTTGGGAGATTTCTTTTAAAACAAATTTGAGACCAAGTCTTGTTAATGCTCTCTCAATACGAGCAGCAGTGATATTATGTGCTGGGGTGTAGACACCACTTACTTTACTTTCCTACAAAACACGCTCAAACAATTATCTGGACTACCCATGGGCTCCAGTCTATCTGGTATTCTTGCCATTGCTTATATGGACAAACTCGAAAGACACACCCTTAGTACCTGTTACTCTTATCTCCTTTTTACTAGATATATCGATGACATTTTAATTATCACATACTCCCGCGAAGAAGCTATTAACATTTTCCACAAATTCAATAACGCCGACCCAAACTTAAAATTTACTATAGAACACCCAGACTCTTCTGAATCTCTTTCTCTACTTGATTTTAAAATACAAATAAAAAATGGTGCCATATGCACTGAATTCTACAGAAAACCCGCCAGCAAACGCCTCTTCGTGCATTTCAAATCTGCACTACCTCTCAGGGACAAACAAAACTACGCACATGCCGAAATCTCACGCATACAAGACAAATGCACTAACATCTCTGACAAACATACACACACTAACAATTTCCTACAGACACTCTCACTAAACGGCTACCCTAATACGATCCTATCCTCACTTAAAAAGAAAAAACGCAACACCCGACCCTTCTCTAACAATTGTTTTCTAAAACTACCCTTCCTCAGTGACAAAATCTCATCTTCAATCCGAAAAGCCATCCGCAACGAGGGACTCAACATTCAACTCATCCACACTGGATCTACTTTAAGACAACAGCTCAACCGAAAACATCCATCGCATACACCTTCCCCTTGTTCACTCTCTAATTGCCCAATATCACACACAGGTTTATGCTTTAAGAACCACGTTGTTTACGACCTACAATGCGCTAAATGCAGTGCATCTTACATCGGAAGCACTACCAGATTGCTTCACCACCGCATTAAAGAGCACTTAAACACTACTGCTTCGTCGTTCTATAAACATATTCGCACTTGCATTAATTCAGAACCAGATTTTCCCATCAACATTCTTGCTTCTTCAAGAAACGTAGGTCAACTTCGTATCCTCGAATCTATAATTATTTCAAAAAATACTCCCACACAAAACAATAGACTGGAATTGAGCTCCGCTTTTATAATATAAGTTTAAAACATAAGAAAAACAATAATTAAAATAATAATAAAAAAACAAACAAAAACTTGCTTGAATAGTCATCTCTTTTGATTCACAAACGCAAGAAGTATTTCAAACATCAACTGATTTATTTTAACGTTCTCCTAACGTCATTTTTTGTTCTATATTTCGCGGTATCACGTGACAAACTCTGCGGCTGTTTTTCCAATTTTGAACACTCTTCCGCTGTCTTCTCTTAAAAAAGGACTAATAAGTCTGAAATATATTGAGATTAATAACACCATTGAATACAACAGAAAAAAATTACTGTTGTTTAGAGTTAAAATTTGTGTGAAAAAGAAAAAACAAACAACAAAAAAAAGAAATTTTTTTCTTTTGTTTTCATTTAATTTTACTCTATAAAAAAAACCTCGCATTGTTCTTGGCTTTTAATTTTACCTTATAATTTTCTTCAACAATGCTTCAGGCAAACTACAATCTACTTATATATATATATATATATATATATATATATAATATGAAGCTGAATGTCTCTGTGTGTATGTGTGTGGGTGTCTGGTCACGAATAGGCTCCTATATTGTTGACTATTTAAAAAAATCTGATCACATATAATGATAGAAAATGTATCGAGACAAAGGAATGGGTATGTTTGATCTGGCAGAACAGTGGTTCATTAAAATTGTGGGGTCTGCGTTAGCGCCTGGTCCACAAAGTATGTAAATAAAAAAATTAAAAAGAAAAAAACGTTTACAAATGTTTTTGAATTAGATGTACATAAGAATACTTTGATAAGTATGGTTTGATTAAATAGGGATGGTATAATATAATACTGTGGTGTTCGTCGGCGCCTGACCTCCATAGGATGGAAATATGTCACAAAGTTTAACAAGGTTTTTTATATAGATCCACATAATATTGTAATAAGTGTTTCAGTGTGAAACGGTATGGTATAATAAATTATGGGGGTTATCTATTTTATTTTTACTTTCATCATATTTTGCTTTAGTTTTGATCCCCCCAAATTCGAAGCTATCTCTTAAGAACCCTTCCTTTTTCATAACTTATCATACTTTAAAAAATCAGAGTCCATTTTCGCAAGGCTGCTTTTGAACCCAGTCACCAACGGGTATTTTTGTAGCATATATATATATATATATATATATATATATATATATATATATATAAAGAATTCAGCCCGGAATACTGGGGTCCTATGTACTGTTCATAGCTTTATGTGCATATATATATATATATATATATATATATATATATATATATATATATATATATATATATATATACATATATATATATGTATATATATATATATATATATATGGTATTTTATACACAGAAAGTTGTTAGATGGGATAAGTCCTTGGTACCGTCGGATAATTAGGCACGTTTTAAATGTACATATCAAAGCTCTCTGCAGCAAATACTCATTGCCTTAATTATCGGGCTTCAAACTGACGGTACCAATGACTTATCTCCTCTAATACCTTTCTGTACACAAAGTACAAAATATAAATACGCTCTTAATTTGCGGATATCTTCGAATGTTCGTTATAATTGGACACTCTTCTGGATTTCTTCTTCCAAAAAAAATCTAGATTTATATATATATATATATAAATATATATATATATATATATATATATATATATATATATATATATTAAAACGTTTAACATTGATACCTTGACAGCAAAATTTTCTGTGCCTAAACTAATTAAAAGCTTGCTGCATGTCTGAAAAACCTATATGTAAAATTTTAAATGTTTAGACTCGAAATTGGATAAATAGTTTGCTAACGACAGAAAATGCCAAGTCTTCTAAACTTTTACCACTTGGCAGCCGAATTTACAGCATAACCCCGATTAAAAATCTTTTGGTATGTCTGAACACACTTTTTCTCAAATTTCAAATATTTAGACCAAAGATTTGCTGAATAATTTTGTAGCGACCGCAGATGTAAACTTTTTTTATTTGACCCTAATTTTCACACCTTAACGTTCATTGATATGGGCTCAATTATAGGTAAAAGGTTTGATCATTGTCCAAGTAACACATCAAAAAGTTTAAGTTTTAGACCCAAAATTAGCGGAGAAGTTTTGTAGAGTTTTTAAAGGTCAAATCATTGCGCTTTGACCCATTGAAAGCCAAATTTCTGGCCGAAAACCGATTGAAAAGATTTTCACAAATCTTACTCCCACTTATGTTAAATCTTGAGTCTGTTGACTGAGTAGATTCGTAGTAATACTGGATGTTAATTATTTTGTCTATCAAATGATTTTAAGTAAATATTTTGTAATTTTTTTTCAGGTATTGTTTTATGTTATGATGGACAATTGATACAATTTTTATTGGAGTATGTTTTCCAAGTAATTTTGTAAAAACAACTGTTGTGCGTGGGTTGGAGTTGTTGATATTTTTCTCTGATTTCCTTGGAGCAGTTGGAATCTTTTTTTTTCTTGTGCCGGGAGGAATTTCCTTAGGAAGATGTTGATCCTCAGACTTTTCGACAATGGCAAAATGAACTGAGAAAAAGTAACCGTCCTGTGAGGAAGTTGTTCCTCAATCGATGATATGAGTTTATATGGAAACAAACGGATTGCTAGCAAACGTTTTGCCTCCACCTAAACTCTAAAAGATAGGTTTCCAAAAGCTCCCGGCTGGTTCTGCATTCTTGTTCATTTCGTTGTTTGACTTCTTTCCACATTCGCTTCACATGATTCCTAATGGCTTGCTTTTCAGGATTTACTAGGTGAAGGCTGTATTTAACTCTTAAATGTTGATACTTCTCTTCTCCTTATCTGCTATATGCCTTCCAACAGTCTGATACGATCGTGGTCCCCTGCAGAAAATATCTTTTTATTAATATTAGAAGCTTAAGTGTTTCTGCATTTCGGCTTGGTATGGTCACTAGGAAACCCTCTTTATCGACGATGTTGTATCCACTGAAAATTTAGAGTGGTGTGAATTGTCTTCCGATGTAATGTTTGAGGGTTGAAAAGAAACTCATCTATATCAACCATATGGCCTGGCTTTTTTATCTTCCTGAGAAAATATCCCGGAAAATGTCTCGCAGAAAAGTCTATCGACGACGATCACACCCCATATTTGCGCTGGATTTTTTCGGTATTATCTCGATCGCCTACTGGCATATCAGTTTGATAATCTACGCGATTTATTCAGCCATGACCTTGCAAAGAAGATCCCAGCCCGATTTCCTTCCCACTGTCTGCTTTTAACAGTGCCACATCTCCAGTCATAGTCGTCGATAAAGCTCCCTCTTTTTGTAAGGATACACCTGGCCGCATGTTTCACATTTTATCGATTTTGCAATTATTTTCTGCTGATGACAAAAACCAACTAGGGCTTTCGGTGTCTGAAGCTGATGAGCAAGGATAATCAAATTAATTTTTTGTAGATCTTTTCTACTGTTCCTCACTTGCATTTAAGAAATGTCGGATGTATTTTCCCTCTTTCAATTGCTATAAAAAGTCTCCTTTGTTACCTGGGCGCGTGCGTGTTGAGTTGAAACTAAGCGCGCAGTGTTGTGATTGGCTGTTTGCCATGTTACGTCAGACAACATCTAAACCCGAGCTACTAACGTCGTGTTCCAGGGAAAGCCGAGTGAACGCTGAGTTACTTCTGGTTCAAAGGATGCACAAGTACCATAGAATGAATGAGAGATTTGTTAAGAAATAGATTTTAAGTGCTCCTGAAATAACATAGTGTTTATTTAATTGGCCAAGTTATATTTTGTAAATAGTTTCGTATATAGTAAAACATCTAATGTCGCTGCATTGCTGAAAACCGATGATGTGCTTTGATCTGAGGCAAAAATCTAAAAAATAAAAAGACCCAGAAAATATAATTTTGTTTGCTAATCATTTTCTAATGAAAGAAAAAATTGATTGAATCGATAATGTTATGTTCATGAAGGTGGGTAAGTAGTTTTGACACGGCCTTCCTAATCAAAGCGCCTTTCTTTCCCAAGTTGTTGAATTAATCTAGAGGTATGTTTCCTCATCGTTTTTTTAATGGATTACATAAAATATGTGTTATTGAAACTATCGTGTCCATTATCATCGCGGACAAATAAGCGATTGTATAATCGATTTTTTCATAGGTAACATTAGCGCTAGTACTTTGGAGTAGGGAATATTGTATGTTCCCGTGTTAAGTAATCAAGGATGAAGTACTGTTGCGACATCTGGGCAGGAACTACTTAAGAGAGGCTATACTGCTTTGACAGAATACAAAATAGGCTTCGTGGCTTAGTGGGGGATGCCCTTTTCTCTTCCCTGCAACCTCTCTCCCACAGGAGAGACGTTGCGAGTCTGTCTTTGTTTTATCGTTACTTTCGTGGTAACTACTCTTCTGAACTCCAATCTCTGGTCCCCCTCACTAATCTTTCAAGAGGAGCACCCGTCTAGCTGAAACCACTGTCCAAAATTCTCCCTACTCTTTATCTGTGCCAAAACCAAAACGTAGATTCCATGAGCAAAGCTTCTTTCTTAGAAGTGCACAGCTGTGGAACTCTGTTCCGCCTGCCTGTTTCCCACCTGACTACAACCTGGATATCTTCAAGTCCAACATGAAACATTCCTGATGAACCGCCTCCTTGTTAGGCACTTTATCAAATCTCGACACTAATGTACTGTACACGCAATAACCCGTATCCCCAATTGGCTTCCGGGCTTTGATATATGGTGACCACCTTGTAACAAAAATTAGATCAATAATTCACACCTCTTGCTGTGAAAGGAGGATTTCGTTCTCTCGGGCATTAAATCCTCAGTTTGAGAAATTGCCTATTTTAATCCATAGTGATAAGTTTCGCCCAACCGTCACCTATTTTAGTTGTATAATATGTTGTATTAGTTCGACGCTATCGGGTTTTCCACGGATTCGTATCTTCTTTTAAGACATTGAACTATCTATTCGATTATCATAATGTTATCTTTCCATTCATTTCTTTGTGCTGATTTTCTTTGTAAATCCTCTCATCCTAGGAAAATATATAACGTCTGTGTAGTGTTTCTCTTTAATTCTTTAATTAGATAAAATTAGATATCGTAAATAATGGAATTCTATGCTTGCAAACAGTATATGCGGTAATTATACAAATCTCTCTCTGTAATATATACATCATTCATAATAACCAAATAGTTTGTAATATCATTTACGAAAAGAAAAAAATCTTTATCAAAATGATTGTATTCAGAATTTATTAAAAGACTATTTATTTGCAAACCATCTTCTATCCCCGATATTTTTGAAATACGTAGTTCATCGTCTTCTGCATGAATAAATGATGAAGACATGGGAAGTTGCTATTTGCGATCTGGTGTTTCCTGTTGTTCAAATTGTTATTCAAATAAATTATTAACTAATTCATATCAGACAGAAATATTTTAGTTCTCAAATTACAATATGTTTCCTCCTTTTTCGACTAGCACAAAACTTCAACAAACAGCGAGGAAAGTTGTGACTTCATAAATTGAAAGCAAAACGTGTTGAAAATCAGGCGATATTCAAATTAACTATTAAATATTTAAACATAAACTTCATTAAAACAGAAATAAAGCAAACACGATTAATATTTAGACTGAACAATTTCTATATTAATTTAAAAAAAAATAGAATTACTTCAAAAGGGAACAGTTTTGTATTGCTACTGCGAACCATATGGTTGTTGCATGATTTAAAAAGGTGAATTCGTTTATTATTTACTTAAGAATTGCGCGTAAATAAATACATAAAGCAAGACAATTCCATTTCTTCTGAAACTGGATTTATATAAATATAGGATATACATATTCGAGCAAATACTAGAAATATCCATAAAATTATGTATGTTTGTGTGAAGGGACAATCTAATACCGCAAAAACGGAATTAAAGATTTAATGAATAAACCAACAATAATTAAACAAACAAATTAAAATAAGACGATGAATAATTTAAAAAAAATATAAACGATTTCTTATTTTTAAACATTGTTCGTAGTGCAGTAAACTGATAGAAACATATGTTGGAATAGTATGCTAAAGTAGATGTCTAAATAACAACGTTAATAATTCACCATAATTACACATACTACAGAAATATACAAATCTGATTAAGTAATGAATCATGGGTTTCAAAGTTGCTTCTAAAACAATAATAGCACAATAACTGTTTCTCAAACAACAAGAGAATACAGACTTTTTCTGAAAACTTAAATGAATAAACCAATAGCATTGTAAGCAGCATAAGATTCAAGAAAAAACACAATCTAATGACAGTTTTATTTACACGTCTGCCAATGACTGGAATTGCCTCTCGTAATTTGGATAACCTGAAAATAGTCTATGTTGGAAAATTTGGAACCTCGGAATATGAAATCTTTGTGAATTACATTTTACTGCGGAAAATGGGTGGTTTTTACATTTTCTGAAAACTTAAAATAACTGTTTAGTCCAAAACCCTTTCTTTATATAAAAGTTTAAAAGCTTAGGCTTAAGGAAGAATAATGACGAGAATTACTTAATATTTGCATCACTAGTCAAAAAATCATTGCAGAGAATATGTAAACCGACGAAGGGGGGCACGGAGTGCCCAAGGATCACATTCTGGTCAAAAAGCATCAAATATAACCCGTCAAAGATTCCGAGAAAGGGTTCACCGATACGTTAGTGCAGTTTTAGGATATTCTAATTTCGCAACCTCCAACAGAGTTCAGTGTTTGGCTATGCTCGTTTATACAATGACAGAGTTTCATGCACGATTCCGGTTTTTCATTTTCCAAAAGTAGTCCCAAATCAAACAAAAAATTCAAAGTTAACAGGGAAACAGGTGTGGCGCGCGATACAGGCTGTGTTTCCTTTAGATTCGCGGGCCTCAGATTGTTTCCGGCGCTTCCGATCGTTATCTCCTGGAGGAGAATAACTCCAGTTGACTAATAGGAATTATAGCTAAGTTATGAACCCATAGCCAAGAAATAAATCTCCAGGTCCGTGCTTTTACAAAAATTATATTATTAAATAAAACTTCTAAATTACAATTTTCTGTATTATGCAGTGGAATTTAATCCTGAATACATTTTTACCAATATATTTCTTTAGTAAATTGTTACAGCTATTTTTTTAAAAAGGGAAATCTATCTGCGACGAACAATATTTTTCGCTTTCTTTTAGTATTCCCGTCGGCCTGGTGGTCAGTAAGAATTGGGTATAAAGGCGGTGTAGGGAAACAGATTAATGTAGCTGGAAGTTCATTGAAAAACTAGTAAAATTTGCTCGTCGCTTTTGTATTTTAATCCACTAAATCAATATCCACTACGTAAAAAGTAATTAGTAACGGTTCTATGTAGACAGTTTAACAGGAATATGTACGTTTAAAATACACTTGACCATTTGGATGCCAGTACAATCAGGCAGGCAGGAAGCTGGAGAAAATTGCAAATTCCATCAATCCTATGAGAACAAATAGATTAGAAGGCTTTCATACATCTAGAGATTTCTGTAAAGGTGAGATTTTGCTGATGTCGAGTGTGTCGGGTGCATTTTCTTTGAGGTGGCGTGAGAGGTTGTAGTTCCTCAAAGCACCCACCATAAGGATACTTGTAAAATAGGTCAAAGGATGCAATATTTTGTCGATGAGCCAGCGGTTGAAGCCAAGCTGATAGTGCGGGACTTATGAACTTGGCAACTCCCTTTTAATTTTTTTTAGGGAGAGAGAGAGAGAGAGAGAGACCAGTAGCATTTGCAGTGACCCTAATGTGCAAGCACGGTAGAGAGAGCCTACCTATTTCAGGGCACTTTTGGTAATGTCATCAATGTATCGGTCCAAATTATGTTCCCCGTGAACGTTAAGCCAAAGAGCTGTAAGAAATGACATTCAGGAAATGTATCATCCGCCATGGCTATTAGTAGTTGAGCCGATTACTTTTATTTGTTATAGGAAAGGGAATTATTTCTGTCAGGTTCGCTCTATCGAAAGGTTCGGTTATAATTGTAAACTTGTTGGCAGCTTTAAATGTCCGATATTTTTTCAAGGATCAGCAGAAAGCTTTTTTTCATAAATGATTGTCCATAATTACTCGTCTGCGCTCCTAACTCTGCCTCCCTGCCAATCTTTCACGAAAAAACGCGTCTAGCTGGAACCACTGTCAATAATTTTCTGCGCCTAAATCAAAACGTAGATTCCAAAAACAAAGCTTCCTTCTTAGAACTACACTTCATTTTCTTTTGACGGATTGAGTGCTGCTATTTCTTTTGATGAGATAAGAGCATAATAGATTAACTTATTGATAAAATAATGAAGTGATTGAGTTTACGCTACGAAACATATACTGTCAAGAGTTGTATAAGTCAACTGAATTAAAGCAATAAATTATGAGATGGTCAACATTATGAATTTTGGAATATAGTTTTTTGTCATTTATTCTCTCTCTCTCTCTCTCTCTCTCTCTCTATATATATATATATATATATATATATATATATATATTTATATATGTATGTATAAATATATATTTATCTATGTATATACATGCATATAGGTGTATATATGTATGTATATATATACATATGTATATATATGTATGTATATTTGTATATATATGTATATATGTATATATATGTATATATATATATATATGCATATATATATATAATCTGAAATTATTTTTCAGAGATTTAGTAGCCAATGAAGTTTAACGAGGTTCATACAAGAATATTCAATAGCTGATTGGGCAGTGTATACAATATTTGTTTTTAAATTAGAAGTAATATGTTGCTACACGGTCGTGAGCATATCTGAAGCATGAAACACAAGTGTTGTTCGGTATATAAATTAATATTTATTTAAAATTTTATCTATAAAGGCGATTAAGAATATGTTGTCAATTCCAGCGAAAAATGCATAACCCTGCCTTCTTGTCGTTGAATATTCTTCAATGCCAAATGTTACCCTCACCGAAATGACATTCATATTTTTCAGGTTACAGAAATTGGTGACCTTTATAAATTGCACTTGCCTACAAAGCCGATAATTGTAGTTTAAGTCGACCGACCAGCAGTAATTATCACTTTATACACAATATAAATTATCCCCAATTTTGTCGATGCTAACTTGATAACTTGATTTCTTTCTCTGTTATTAGACTCCGCTGGGCATTTCGTGGCCGTAAGAATTTATAGGATTATTATTAAAAGCACATTGGCTATTCCCGATTGCTTTATATTACCGTGAATTATCCAGATAATCAAGAAGTCCGTTATTAAAGGACCTTCGTCATATTTTAAGTGATACAGCTTAATGTTTTACTCCTACGACAGAAACTATAGTGTAATAATGTTTGACAAATTATAGTATTTTCTCGAATCTTTATTGAATTTAAGATCCTCCGCCAATTTTGGGTATTAACAATTGAAATTTTTGATATAGGTTCCTTGGACATGGATCTAGCTTAATAACTTGATATTAACCCAAAACAATAAATAGTAAGGGGTCATAATTAGGGTCAAAGTTAAAAAAAAAATGCAAACTATTCTGCGATCTCTACAAAATCACTCAGACACTTTCTGGTCTAAACATTTGAAATTTTACATAAAGTGTATTCAAAGATAGGCCATGCTTTTAATCGGTTAGTGTCAAAAATTTGAGCTATCCATATATATATATATATATATATATATATCTGATTGTACGTTTGCATTTCTGCCTGAGACTTTCGACAGACGCTATGTATTTTCAAAATATGAGGATCGTTTTGAAGCTTAACCCTTCATACGAAAAATACCGAAAAATTGGCTAAAAACAATTATTTCTTCACCCTCAACTGGGCATTTTCTACAGGGAGGGGTCGCTTTTTTGCCGATATTTTCGAAACTGATCCCCTCTTTTCAATTGTCTATCCTTAATTACAACCTACGTCACTTCCGGTTTGACGGTGACCGTAACAGCAAGGACGTCACGTTTTTTCACGTTCTTTTCTCCCATTCGGAGTACGGGTTCGAGTCTGCCTTCCTACTACCACTTTTGTTTTTGTTTTTTTTTGCTCAACACACACCTTCAAACACGCAGACAATGCCGGTCACCCATGCTAGTATATGTCTAAAGTCAAAATATGTGTGTGTTTGTGTCTGTGTACATTTCCCTTCACAATCAATCTGCCAATTTTCGATCTACAGATTCGAAATTTAACATAAAGTGTATTGAGATTTGGGAATATCTTTTTATTCAGGTTTCGGCCAGAAATTTTACTGTCAACGGATCAAAGTTCAACGATTTCACCTTTTAGAACTCTAGCAAACTCCTGCGCCCATTTTGGGATTAAGCACTTGAAAGTTCAGATGTAGGTTAATTGCACAGTGATCTAACTTTATAATTTGGTTTGGGTCAAAAACAGTAAATCTTAAGTGGGCAAAATTGAGGTCAAATTTTAAAAAAAAATGACATCTGCGGTCGCTACCAAATTTTATCTATGATAGTTAAGGAATATATATATATATATACATATATATATATATATATATATATATATATATATAGTAATTTATAAAATATATATGGCGATTAAGCTACACTGAATATTCTGCGTTTCATCCAACTATAGGATTCGTCAAGTTAATGCGCGAATTCTGTCGTTGCTTCTTGTTTTTATATATGTTGAGGATTTCTAGTTGGCCAATCAGCTTTCTAGTATCCACCGCGCCCCTTCCTATCAGCCAATGGGCATGCATTTTATCAAACTAAGGATTTGTTTTAGAGCTAGGTTAGTGGTTTTAGGTGGCCGTTCTCCTTTTTTATATATACATATAAATATACATATGTGTACACAATAATAATGCACATATATATACATATATGCCATAAAATGGAGGTGGAAGGACCTGGATACTCAACATTTCGCCCGATTTATGCGGGCTTCTTCAAGAGGGATGGTCATTGACGAGATAGTCGGAGGATTGGGGTTATATATAATGATGGGGGAGAGCAGCGTGTTTTCCTTATGTAAATTAGATGTCATATGTACATGCATATACATTTTATGAGAGAAAAAAACTAAATTAGGGTAAACTAGTGTAGTGGATTACGTCTAAAAGTTAAAATATCGTAGAAATTAAAAAAAAATGTGTTTGGAAATATAGCGGTGATAGATTAAGTAAATAAAATGACATGAGATTACGAAAGAATCTTTTTTTTTTAATTAGAAATAATTGAATTGGGATAAAATAGCGCAGTAACTTAAAAGATGGTGTCGAAAAATAAGAATAGGAGGTGATAAAATGGAGTCTAAAAATAGATAATGATAAAATACAGTAAATAAGTAAAATAAAATTGAAATTACGATTTTTTTTTTGTATCGCGTTTACCCGGTGTCTAAGTTGTTTTCTTTAATAATTATTTTCGACAGAAAGGGAGCAACGGGGAAAAACCTTTTCTTTGCTTAATTATATTGCTGGAATGGAAGATTATAGCTGACTCAATTAAACGTCCTGTGGATCTGTTATATATGTGTTTAAGGCAAGTTGCTTTGTTAAAATCAAACTGGTGGTCGTTTTCCATGATGTGACAAAATATGGCGTTGAGTGTATTGTTGTTTTTTACATCTCTTTTGTGTTTATATATTCTTTTATTAAAATTACGTTGAGTTTCTCCTACGTATATTCTTTCACAATCACGGCAGGGTATGGAATATATTCCGGATTTGGTGTTAATGTTGGTATTAGTTATAATTTTACGTGTTTGATCCCTAATTTTTAAAGAGTTTAGTTTTGTTAATTGAATGTAAGGGGTTGGTTGCGGGAAAGTGTTTTTCAATAAGATCTAGAAATTTCTTGCCAAGTTTTGTTTTTAACATTTGATTGATATACCAAATTATAGTTCTTTTTCTTCTGTTTTTAATTTTATTATAGTTGTTGGTGTTTTGTTGCTTATATTTGATATCGATATTTTTGTATCCACTATTTTTAGGGCTGTTACGTAGATATTGGATGACCTGTTAAATGCATTTTCATCGCTTGAGTTATTACTGAGTCTACATACGATCGAGTTAGGAATATGTTTTATAATTGATGGTGGGTGGTTGGACTTAGGGTTTACGTAAATTGGAGTAGCGTTATCTTTTAAGTATGGTTCATATGTGTTTTTATCTAAGTTTAACGTGACGTCCAGGAAGTTTGTTATTTTTATGTTAGCTGATATGTCCGCTTTTAGGCCTATTTTTTTCATTTATTTGTGTATGATTTTCTTTAAGTTTTCTCCCTTGACGTTGTTGGAGTTTTTTTTATTATAGCTAGTCCGTCATCTCTATATAGGCCGATATCCGTAGTATCGAATATGCTTGTAAGGGTATATAGAATGAATAATCCCACAAGATCTGATGCCTCTGCAGAGTCTCTGGCACCCATCGCCAAATCGAACGAATTTTTCATTTTATTTTTTATCCATTGGTTATTGTTATTTATTAGAACTGATTTTCTACATTTTTTTATTAAGTTGATTTCTTCTGAGGATATATCAGTGTATACCTCGGAAAATTCTAGGGCAATGTTAAAAGGTTCTTCGGATATCGAGGGATAGAAGTCTATGATGTCAAACTGTATGAACGTACATTTATCTTTGTTTTCTATATTTTTAAACCAGGTGATTGCTTCGGTAGTATTTGCCCACTGGTTTAGTTCTAGGTCCTGTTTGATTTGTTTGTTTACTCTAGAAAGTATAATTTTTTCTAATTCTACCTATTTCTGGTTTAGTTGGGTTTATCAGGCGGGTGCTGGGATTATTATTAAAGTCCCATTTGTGGTCTTTAAGCAGAATGTATGACTCTCTAGGTTTCAATTTGCCAACTTTATCGCTAATTTTTAGTTTATCGGTAATTTGTTTACTTTCAGTATTTATTATATCTATGTAATCGCATTTGTTTGTGTCTAGTTTTTTGTAGTTTTTTGTAATGTTTTCTGTGATTAGTTTGTTATATTCTTGCTTATCTATTTTATAAAAGTTTCTTGTTTTATCTGCTTTTACAAAGATTTTATTAGAGTTGTTCGTGTTTCTAACGATTTTTTGTAGTTTCCGTTGGAAATTGTTAGGTTGATTGTGGAATTCTAGGTTTTTAATTACGTTTAAAAGGTCATTTTCAAAGTTTATCAAAAGGTCTACTGTTTTCGCATTTTTAAGGGTTTTAAAACCGTAGGATTCTTTTTTGTTTACGTTTTCCTTTTTAAGGAAGAAATTTGCTCGCCATCGCATTCGGCGTATTAGTTCATCTGTTTTTTGGATTAATTTAATAATATAGCTATGCTTGCTGTGTGTGGGGATGTTTTTAGCGATGTTTCGAAATTAACTCTTTCCATATCTATTTTTAATGTGGTGAAATAAATTCTTTTGAAAGTGCTCGACTGTTTTAGAAGCTAAGTATAACTACTTCATTTATTCACATAAATTTAATATACGAAGGTATAGATTTATGCGTAAAGTATTTACTTCAAAAGTGCTCAATAAATAATGAGACAAGCTACCACATGCAGACATTTAGACGACCCATGTAAATTATGCCTCCATCAAAAATGTTCTATCCTGTACTTTAAAGAACCTCAAAATCTATTAAACTGTAGGCGGGAAATAACAAACAACTGTGTTCACAAAATAAAACTTACTCTAGGATAGCGATACAAAATAGCTTTAAAACCAACAATAACAATAGAAAACAAACAAATAAATAAATTAAATAAACATGAATATACATAAACGATCACACACATATATGTATACATATATATATATATGTATATATATGTGCATTATTATTGTGTACACATAGGTATATTTATATGTATATAAAAAAAGGAGAACGGCCACCTAAAACCACTAACCTAGCTCTAAAACAAATCCTTTGTTTGATAAAATGCATGCCCATTGGCTGATAGCAAGGGGCGTGGTGGATACTAGAAAGCTGATTGGCCAACTAGAAATCCTCAACATATATAAAAACAAGAAACAACGACAGAATTCGCGCATAAGCCTGACGAATCCTATAGTTGGATGAAACGCAGAATATTCAGTGTAGCTTAATCGCCATATATATTTTATAAATTACTAACTAGCTCCACCTACGTATTGAGCACTTTTGAAGTAAATACTTAAAGTTTACGCATAAATCTATACCTTCGTATATTAAATTTATGTGAATATATGAAGTAGTTATATATATATATATCATAAAAAATCCAATCCTTTTATTGCTCTAGCGCTACTTTACGCATTTTAGTTTCGGATGTGTTTTCTAAAATACGGAGACAGACAGACAGACATAGTGGTGTTTGTATATAAGAATGGCGGGGTATGGCACCCGGCTTAAACCGGTCGTTTAATTAGCTTTAATAAGATATTTCCCGTCGTCCAGATCTCGTATATATTATAATAGACTACGTGATATCAAAAGTAAACCCCCCAAAAAATGGATGCCATCATCTGGAATCGAAAACGAAAGCAAAGTTGTAACATTTTAAGCTGTGACGTAACCACTCATACGAATAAGTGTAAGAAATATATAAAGCTTTGTCTAATTTTGACTAATTTCGTCCCTTTAAAAACCATTTTTACCGACTAAAGACCCATATAAGAAGCGTCCATAAAAAAAATCCAACTATGTGATGAGCTTACCGCAGCTTTGCGACTTTAAGTTCTCAAAGAAATACAGTTTAAAAAGATACGGACAGACAGACAGACATCCAGACATACATAGTGCCTTTTATATATTAGATTAGCGTCAGCAAGGGACGCCCAGATCTGCTCGGTCGTAAAATACGCTTAAATATGATATTTTAATTTGTTCAAGTTTCATATATCATTATAGATCGTTATTTTAATAATAACACAAAGGATTAAAGCCAGAATCATAACTTAACGTAAAATTTCAGCATTAAACATGGCACGCATATGAAGTGATTTAAAAATAAAAAAATCAAATAACTAAGATAAATGTAAAAAAATGTATACATATTTTTCCCCCTTTAAAATTATTTTAACCGGCTCAAAATATATAAAATGACGACCCATAAATAATTCAATTATTTGAGACACCTAGTGCTACTCTTCGACTTTTTTTTCGGAAAAGATAGAGCTTCAAAATATGGAGGCAGACAGACATATAGTGTTTTGTATATGAGATTTTTAAAAGTAGTTCTCATCGTTTTGCAAAGTATAAATCTAACTAAAATATTTTAAAAACTGTAAACCTACACTGTTTATATCTTAGTTTTGGGACATTGGAAAATGTCATGATTAAACACATGTTTACAGGTTTAGGTAAAAGAATATTTTCTTAAAAAGCGATACAAAGTAAGGCAGTCTATATTTACTGAATCTTATAGTTTACCATCCTGTTATCTGAGTTTTGTCCGATATTTCAAGTATTTTCATTTACAGTTAAATGTATTAGATCTGGAAGGTAGGATGACGACACTGATTTTGTAATAATAATAGCGAGTAGACCCGTGGGCAATCCCCGGAGAGATCGATTTTGAATACAAACTAGAGACTTAGGCAGGCCGAAATCTGTGTGGAAAGTCCTTGCATGGGGATTGAGGGTCAAGGCAGTACAACAACAAAATGGGCCGGTTTCCTTAGAACTTATTGGTAAAGCATTAGAAATCCGGGTCAGAATACTTACGCACGATAGCATTGTTTCTCGTCTGCTTATTTATAATGCTTAGAAGAGTTCGTTACGAGTCAATAGAGGTTACTATAACACACCCTTGCACGCCTCTCAAGAGAAAAGATTACTAGTGTTTTTACCGTTTTTTTTTTGTTATAACAGCGAGAGTGCCCAGCTTTGGCCAGGAGTAAAATATGGTTTAATAATATATTTTAATTAGTCCAGATTTTGTACAAATTATTATAGAGTCGTTATTTCAAAAGTAAAAAAAAGTGTCTGAGTGCCTTCAGCTAGACTCGAAACCGAAAGTCAAATTGTAGCATTAAAAGCCGGTGACGTTACCACTATAGCAAGATAGCATGCATACGAACTGATTAAAAGTTAAAAATTAAACTACGATGAACGTAAGAAATGTAAAAGAGTTGTTTTCAATTGTGGCCTTTTTTAAAACCTTAAAAACTTATATAACCTGCTAAAAAAACATACAAGAACCTCCTGAAAAAATGCAATAATTTCAGACCCCTAGTTCTGCTCTGCAACTTTAGTTTCGGTGGAGGTTGACTTCATAAATATGGAGACATGCAGTCAGGCATATAGGCTTTTTTTTATATTACACAGGCGAGTGTTGCCCGGCTTTTTCTGGTCGTAAAATACGCTTAAATATGCTAAGCTACTTCGTCCAGATTTTGTATATATCATTATAGAGTTCTGATTTCAGAAGTAGAAAAAAAAAAACACCGGAATTTGGGTTCCATCAGTAGAATCGAAACCGACAGCAAAACTCGCATTCAAAGCTAGTGATAGTATCAACCTGACACGCATATAAACTAATTAAAGACTACATAAACTATAATATATGTACAAAATGTGTGGCAATCTTTTTTCAATTTTGACTCATTTTGGCTCCTTAAAATCCGTTAAAGACATATAAATAAACGGTCCATGAAATTTCTAATTATTTAGGGCCCAAGCGCCAGTCTATATTTTTTCGTTTCGTAAGAGATAGTTATCAGATATCGAGACAGACAGATAGACGTATAGATTTTATATATTAGATGTTTAGTGTGACAGCCCTCTCACACTATAGTAAGAATTCGTCACACAAAGAAGGCTGGCCTAATATATAAAATCTATATGTATTTCTATCTCTTTCTCCGTCTGTCTGTCTGTATGTCTCCATATTTTGAAACTCTATCTCTTCCAAAACTAAAGGTCACAGAGCTAGAGGCTTCAAATGATTAGATTATTTATAAAGCGATCTTTTGATGGATCATTAGTCAGTTAAAATAATTTTTTAAAAGGGGCAAAATCGAAGAACATCTTTTTATGGATTTTGTACATTCATCAAAGTTTATTTGCAGTCAGTTAATTTATGTGTCCCGTCGATAACGTGGTAAAATCACCAACTTTGTCCGTTTCAGTTTCGATTCCAGCTGATGGCATCAAAATACATTTTCTTTTGCATTTAACATCACGATTTATTAATAATATACACGAACTCTGGACTAATAAATAAGCCATATTTACGCGCATTTTACGACAAGGGAAAAGCGGACACCCCCGCTAGATTTTCCGTTTGCAGCGCTCCTAACTCTGTATGTTTGCGTTTCGTTCCGTGTTTAATTCGACGTAGTGTGATTTTAAAACATTAACGCATCTGTGGGTTTATATTCTAAATTGGATAATAGATTTACATAGTTGTTTTCAAACGTAGCAATAGATAGAATGAAGTCTTTTTTATTTGTGGCTTAATATAAATTTATATTATGAATGAGTGTTTATATTAAACGAAAAGAGAAAAAAACACTTAATTTAATGAATGACGATACGTCATTTTCTCTTATAACATCGGAATGTTTTTTTTTTATTTCTTCTAGAAAACGACGAAATAGCTTCACAGCGTATAAAGAAAGGAGAACACTAAGCACACAACATTCTGCACTTGGTGCATGTTTTGCGACCATTACCATTCAATTTTACATGTTATCACAAATTAATACGTTATTTCTGAAGAGAGTAACTCTTCGAAACAAGTCAAAGTTAATCGTGGTAGGAGGATTACTCACCCTGTATTTTTTGTGTACTATAAGTACTCTTCATGCGAATCACATACATATTTCGTGTTGTCATTATATGCTTTTACCTTGTAATTAGTACTCAATTGCTACGAAAACAAGTAAGGGCCCGCTTCCATTTTACACGGATATAAATCTTAATTTAACAATTCCTGTTTTTCGAAAACTAAAGAAGAAATTCCTTTCAGTCTAAATGGCCGCTCTGCTCCTATTATCCTTTTCCGTCAATTACATACACCGTATAATTACAGCTAAACATTATTTCAAGAGTATTATCTTACGCTGTTAACTTTTATAATAGTCTTCATCTAAACGCTTACCTTATCTATACCATCGATATCTTGTATGGGTTTCGCCTATTACGAGGCTGATGCAGAGAGAGTAAAAGAGAAAGAGATAAAGCGAGAGAGTGAGAAGGACAGAAAGAAAAATATATAGACAGAGAAGGTGGGCATGTGTGCGCATGTGCTTATAAATTCTGTCTTCGGGGATGGAAGCACATTTGTACAAAGTTCGGTGTTAATACTTATTTTTTATTTGGATGCGCTCAGTTTATATCTTAACGAGAACATCATCACGTAAAATGCGCTTAAATATGACAAATAACTGTATAGGGTTAACCTTACCCTTACAGAGAAAAAACTTGTGAAGTTACTCGACTTAGTTTTAATAGAGAGTAGTTGCTACTAAACCATTCGTATACTACTACAAATACATCTAATGGGATTACTGCTACTACTACTACAATTACGACTACTACTTATAATAATAATAATAATAATAATAATAATAATTAAAATAATAATAATAATAATAATAATAATAGTGGCATTAATAATAATTCTAAACTGACTATTTTATATATTAATGATAATTATAAACATAGTCATTTATATACTATATAAACGAACAAAACGGCTATATTAAAGCAGGTTACAATCCGCTATACCTTAGATGTCTGCTCCGATCTAGTTTTGCGTTTCCTTTTTCACATAATTTCAGATAGTATTATAAATTGTGAACTAAATACTGTGACATTGAAATCGTAGTCTTTTGATAGAAACATTTGGGAGAAAATAATTTTAATTTAAAAAACTACAGTCGCAATAGTTTGCACTAAAATGCATTCTGTAGCTTACATAGAGTTTAAAGTATACAGGAGGACTTTGGAACATGTTAGAAAATGTGTTTAAATTCATTGTGGATATATATGTATGTTCAGATAGATAAAATCTAATCAGAATTGGTATTCCTCTTGTTTACACGAGTTACATATTAGAAAATAACGTTGCAGATTTAAAGTCATCGACTTGTTATAGCCTTTTAATATATGGCACTATATTTTTACCCTAGGACTATAAATTGCGTGTTTTTTGTGGAGGGAAATGAAAAATTAACATACTAATCCAACCCAAATCCGTAAACCATATAGAAAAATTACACACAAATCATTCTGTTAATCTTATTAATGACGATATTTTCATATGCCCTCCACAAAGTAAAGAGTTTTTCTACTTTTCAGATTTAACTAGAATGATTAGATATCATTCAAGCGTTATCAGGCTAGAAACGGAGGGAACAGGTTTCATGTAACTTATATGTGGAACTAATCGCTTAATCTAAATTATAAAATCGTGTGTGGTGTAGCAACTGCTATTAAATCATTAATAAATTAGGAGACTCACCCCCAGTTTTCATGTAAGTGAATTTGCATTTAGATTTTATTTTATATTATACTTAACCTTACATTAATTTTACTAAGAATGCTTGTGCACAATATTGATTTTTAATTATTACTTCCAATTTTATTCAAATTAAA
This sequence comes from Euprymna scolopes, assembly GCF_053919585.1. Classification (NCBI taxonomy): domain Eukaryota; kingdom Metazoa; phylum Mollusca; class Cephalopoda; order Sepiida; family Sepiolidae; genus Euprymna; species Euprymna scolopes. The sequence goes on from NC_136485.1 coordinate 12,641,190, forward strand.
ACTTGACTACATTTTTTGGTATTAAATTACTAGTTAAAATAATTATTTGTTTCACAATTTTTATTTAGTTACTAGCTGGGCTACTCGGCGTTGCTTGGGGCCATATAAACAATAAGGAAATTGAAGTTGATTTTGAATATAATTGCTATTCTTTGGAGTGATTAATTTTTATTGTGTATGTACCATTTGCTATTTCGAGCAACATACTATTTTACCTACAATAGGACGGCTATTACACATATGAAATAACTGTACCTTCCCTAGGACTGGTAATTTACAGAATGTATATCAAATAACTTTTTTCCTTTTTAGGACGGAAAATTAACAACTCATACTTAAAATATGTTTACCTACCTTCGGACGGGTTAGATATATACATATATGAAACAATTTAGCATACTCTCAACAGGTATTGTACAACATATAGGAAATAATTTCTCTTCCCACCAAGGCTATCGTGATTTGAAGAAAATTGAAATCATTTTTAGAAGATGAATCATTAGGATTTCCAATACACAAATACATTGTGTGGATTGGTTGTTCGCAACCCTTGCTTTACCATAAATTTCAAAATTACTGCGTTTCTTTCTTTCTTCACCATCGGAACTATTATTGTAAGTAAAGTTATGTCATTTTTGGAAGATGCTTTGCAGGATTTTAAAATTAATGCATAAATACATGTACAAAGTTAAGTGATTAGACAACCCTTACTTCATTATCAAATTCTACATTACTCTGTTTCATTTTCCCCTACTACCTACAATCATTTTTTTAAAGACACCATTTTCAGACGATTACTCAGACGGCTTTACAAAATAATAAACAATATGTTAGAGCTTTGTGATTAGGCAACCCTTGCTTCACTACAAAATTCCACATTACTGTGTTCTTTCCCTCCCTACTACTGACAACATTATTTTAAGTGAAATGATATCATTACTTGACCATAACTCAGCAGGTTTTCCAAATAATTACATAAATGCATGGATGCGAATGATCATTAGGCAACTTTTACTTTGCCACAATTTTCAATATAAATATAGTTATCCCCCTTACTACCACAACCGCCAACAACACATTATTAACAGGAACGATGTAATTTCCGCAATATGATTCCATAGTTATCCCATATTTTTGGAATATGACATTGCGGGAGATTGCATCACCCCAAAATGGACATTACTCTCTCCAGCCCCACCCCAAAAGTGAAGGTTTGTTAATTCATAAAGAACACAAAAGTACGTAAAAAAGCAACATAATAATATGTCTTTCTACTCACCACTACAACTGTGACGTCATTCCCGTAAGTTGATCACTTTAAGAAACTGATAAGTTGCCTGGGCTTATTATTACATTACAAACAGACCAATCAATTAACTCACATTGCATTATTGTTTGTAATTCTTTGATATGTTACTAATTTCGACAATACTTTTTCATAATTTTTACCCACATTATCGCCCCGTCTTTCGAAAAATAATAACATAGATGTATTGTCTGGGTTGATTATTTCATTACACACACCAATCAATTAACTCACATTTCATCATTTTTCATTATTCGTGGATATTTTCGACAATCATTTTTCATAATTTTAATCCACATTATCGCACCTCCCTAAGAAAATAATAACTTTAATATAGAGTCTGGGCCGATTAATTAATTACAAACTCACCAATCAATCAACTTACATTTCCTCATTTTTCATAATTCTTAGATATGTTACTAAATTCGACAATCATGTTTTATAATTTTAACCAATATTATGCCCCCTTTACGAAAATAATAACTTTGATATGTTATCAGGGTTGTTTATTTCATTAAAAAACACCAATCGTCTAATTCTTCATAATTCTTAGATATGTTACTAATTTCGACAATCATTTTGATAATTATAGAATTAATACTGATTTATTGAAATGGTTTAACAATTTGAAAATTTTATTGTAGATATTTTATTAATTATTATCCGTCATTGGGATGATTACGCAGATTATTTGTCGTTATGTACGTTATAAAACGTGAACTGACTTCCTTTCTAAATTTTGTTTCATTGGTGTGGATAGCAAGACTTCAATTACTGATTTCGTCATAAAATAAAATAAATTTTGCTGAATCCACGATAATGTGTAAGACAACTGGGGTTTGATCTGTTTATGACAAGGGATCATTCAAAGAATCTTTTCTGGCTATAATATATCATATTTCTACCAGGCAATGCTGGTACGCGATCCTGCCCGCTGAAAATATGATCCAAAACCGATCGTGTACAGGTGCAGAAAATAACTTATGATTATCAAGCGCATTATCTTATATGAATCCCGTAAACTATTATATATATATATATATATATACATATATATATATATATATATGTGTGTATAAACAGCAATATATATATATATATATATATATATATATATATATATATATATATATATATATATATATATATATATATACCGGCTCTGAAAAATTGTGGAAATTAGGAGCAGTACATAAAAGATGTCATCTGACTTCTATTATCGTGCACTGTCTGGCAGTGGGAAGCGTCTGTGCGTTCATGGTGGTCATTGTCGTTGCATGGCGGGTTATGTCGTTTACAAGTGGCCATGACTAGTATAGGATAAACTTCAAACTCCTAAATCAAATTATCTTTCACTTTATTCTATGACGAACATTGGCTGTCATTCGTGTACTTTTCAGTGCTTGATTGTCACAGGGGTCCTCTTTAACGATCGTTCATTGTCGGGCACTGCACCAATTGCATTGCTCCAATTGCAATCAACTGGCTTATTCGCCGGGCACTGCCATCAAGTGGCGAACGCTATAATCAAGAGAAGCTCATGAATGTTATCGGTGGTAAATATTCGATAGTGATATTTTGGGCAATTTGCTGTAACCTGATTGCACTTGCGCGTATTGGATGTTATTGTTATAATGAAACTAAAGTTTGTGAGTATTGTCCGAGTTTACATTTCTTTATCGATAGTGTAAAGCGGTGGCGACTGTCATATTGTTCGCTGTTTTGTTAAGGTGCCTCCCATGTTAAGATTTGTCAGTTAATAATCTGATTATTTAGCAATGTTCGTAATATGCATAAAAAGCTATTTGTTGTACACAAATTGCCTGCATGCGATCCGGAATTATAAATTATTCTACTTCATACGTCTATTTACGCAAAGTAATAAAATATATGCTCTTGAACGAAACTAATCATCACATATGTTGTGTCGAAGTATATCTTATAACGCCCAATTAGATTACGTCAATGAATGTAGACACCTGTGCAAGCTGTTTTTGTTTTAAGCAAAATAAAAAGTGTGTTAATAATATTTATTCAGGTATGTAATCTGTGTTGACAAGTTTTAATGTTTTAGTGTAATGTTTTAAGTAATAATTACAAAGGAATATAGAAACTTTTAAAAATGTAAAATCAAACAAACTCTTATCCGTTACGTATAGAAAATTTAGATATGAGAATTATATAAAATAATTGAACAGTTACATTTTTAAAGGTACTTGTACAGTAATCTAATCAAGAAATAAGATACGTGTACAATATAGAAAAAAAGAAAATATTACCTGTGTCATACATAAAACTGAAAATCACGTAAAATCATTCAGTAGTATCACTTCTAAATATAAAATAAGGTACTTCTACAATATAATACTTGGATATGAACAAACTCTTAGCCATGATGTACGGAAAAGTAAGCAAAACCGACAATTACGTAAACTAATCGAAGGCTTTCATTTATAAATAAGAAACAAGGTTCTTGTACCGCAATCGACCCAGAAATTATGTATATTTTGGCTCGAATATACTACAAGCACCTTATTTCTCCTCATATTATTGTCAAAGCTGGTGGAGGGAATGGGAAGGGTATAAGGAGGTGATCACGGTTATAGTTAAAGCAGTTTACGATCTGAAAATCACGTTATTTTATTTTAAAGAGTAGAGTGTTTATTGTAACATTCGCTCATAGCTGAAGCAGATAATAATAAAATTATCACTTTAATTTATATATATTTTAAGAGACGTGGTATAAGGAGCCAGTCACATATATGGGTGAAGCAATTTTGATCTAAAATCATTATATTTCATCTAATAAATTCGGGCATTCAATTTAGTAATGAACTGAGGATATTTATCTTATAAAATACATATATTTGCAAGTGTTGACATACCATCTGCCAACATCCGATACTTTTAATTTTACTTTAACCAAATCCCATCAATTGCACTCCTTATTTATTCATTTTATTTTCTAACTATTATGAAAAAATTGCTAAAGTATACACGTAACATTTTTTAATCACATCTAATTACTTTCATCTCAAATTATCATATTACTATGAACATATTGTGACATAATTATAACTAACTTATTTAGATGTCACATTGATTAAATTATAATATCTAGAAAAAAGAGATGCCTTACAATAGTTATATTCTTGTAATTATATGCATCAAGGTGTTCTCCGTATGTAGCTAAAAAATATTTATTTTTTAAGTCACGGTTTGATCGGAACTAATATTACACTGCTTATTCTATCGAAAGACATTTTATTGTTTGCTTGTGTTTTCAACTAGCGTAGAATTTCCACGGTTCTGCTAGTGAAAATAAAATATAAAAAAGAAAAAGCAGAAAAGAAAAGCAAAATAATAAAAGCAGACAGAAAATGAATGAGAAGAAAAAGAAGAAAAACAAAAAAAAGACAGGAAAGAAGAAGAAGAATTCAAGCAATGTAAGAATCAGAAACACCTGGCTGATAGCCAGTAATAAACAACGTGTTCCTTTAGAAACGATAAGTAGCGAAACTTTGAAACGTTGATAGGGATGTATAAACTAAACTAAAATATGCACGGTGATTGAATCTTAAATGTAGGCTGAACAGTGAGGTGGAATTTTATTACAATTATTCATCTATTTTAGTTTGTATGCAAAGTTTTTGTATCGGGTAACATGTCTAGTAACGATACCGAGAAAGTCGACTTCTTTGTTCAAAAATAGCATTCGCTTAATCGAAAATATACTCTTTCTAACAGAAATCTGTTGACCCAAATGTCATTTCGTTATTCAGCTGAAATCAGAAATGAAGAGGAGAGCAATATTTTTTTTACAAGGTGGTCTCAAATTATCAAGGCCATGAAGCCACTCGGGGATAAGGGTTACTGCGTGTGCAGTGCGTTATTGTCGGGATTTGATACAGGGTTTTACTTAAGGAGGCGGTTCATCAGGAATTTGTTTATGTTGGACTTGAAGACATACAGGTTCTAGTCAGGTGGGAAACAGGCAAACGGAGCAGAGTTCCAAAGGCGTGCACTTCTAAGCAAAACGCTTTGTTCATGGAATCTACGTTTTAGTTTTGGCACAAATAAAGAGTGGGGAACGCTTTTGACAGTGGTTACAGCTAGACGGGTGTTTTCGTGAATAATTGGCGAGGGGGGGCAGAGATTGGAGCTCAGACGAGCATTTGCCATGGAAGTAAGGATAAAACAAAGACAGGATTGCAATGGCTCTCCTGTAGGAGAGAGGTTGAAGGGAAGAGATAAGGGACCTCCCACTAAGCCACGAATCCTATTTTGTACTCTGTCGAGGCAGGATAGGCTGTTTTTAGCCACTCCTGTCCAGATGTGGCAGCAGTACTCCATCTTTGGACGTACTTAGCTTTTATATAGATAGAGAATTGCATCAGCAGTGACATATCTTCAGGAGCGGTAGATGGATCGTACCAATTTTCCAGCGACATTGGCTACAGACTTTATGTACGTGCCCCATTTCAGGTCAGGAGTAAAGGGCAAGCCCAGAAAGCTATGTATGGAAGCAATAAATTAATGTGGAGAAATAACGAACCGGCGTTTTTTTTATTTTTATATTTTATATTATTTTTATATATTTATCGCTGAAAATAAATAAAGGGTAAAATAGAGTTTTGTGAAAGAAGTAAAAATAAATATAAGGAATGATTAGCTACGCTCTCGATGAGATTACGATAATTTTTGCAGTTAAATACGCCACAGCATGAGTTTCAATCAGCGATTTGAGAAGATATGCAAATGGATTGCCTCGTTGCTTTCTCATAATGTAGGAAGTTTTGCGCAAAAACTTGGTATCAATTATTTATATAGAGATACAACACTAAGATTTCTTTAGATAGAATCGTAGTGTCATACTAGCGTTAGAAACATTTTGTGATATACCAATTCATGACGTGTGCATACAAAATTTTTGTTCAATACCAAACGTGTAGAACCATTATTAACTATGCATACGTACAATTGTTTCGATCCCTTATGTGTATACACACATACACACCCACGCACACACGCATATATTTTCTATGATATATAAATAATGAATTTCTCTGCATTCTTTCATGCATGTCTTATCTTTCGCGTGTATTTTAATAAAGCTGAGGGTGTGCTTGCATATATATATATATATATATATATATATATATATATACACACAAACACACACATACATATATATATATATATATATACACATATATTTTTGGTAAATTTAATTGTAATTTTTATTTTATTATATATATATATATATATATATATATATATATATTAGTACAAAAGGCCATAGATCTTACAAGATATGCACTCAGGAAATAGAAAGCAAAAGACTCAGGTTTCGCCCTCAATTGGTGTAATCATTTGCACATATTCAAATTTAGATTTCGAAGCACGAATCTATTGCATGCGGATCGATAACCCCAACCGGAGAAACTGCGCCGTACAAAAGAAATTCTATTAACAAATACAAATCATGGAAACCGCGGCGAAATCCAACCAAAGGATGCATCTAATGTGTCTATATAATATATGTAGTGATCGAACTACTTGGAACTACATTGGGAATTAACATTAGGAGTTTTACATGCACAATTCGATGGCACCCAACAAGCTAACGTACCTAGCAAATTTATATATGATTTTTCAAAATGTCACGTGTTAAAATTGGTTCCACAGCGTGTGCCCTGGTTTAGCTATGTAAATTGTTATATCACGTTTCATTTCGAAAATTCATATATATATATATATATATATATATATATATATATATATATGTGTGTGTGTGTGTGTGTATGTGTGTGTGTGTATGTATATATAAAATAAAATAAAAATTACAATTAAATTTACCAAAAAGATCCAAGATGGTAAAAATTAAGTATATTATAAATATTAAAGAATTAATATTAAAAAAATTATCTCAGCCAGATGTAAAAGCTCGATAAAACCAAAAAGGAAATAGATCTTATAATAATTTTTTAACATATTTTATTAACTTTTTTCTCATATATATATTTATATATATATATATATATATATATATATATATATATATATATATATATATATATATATATATATATATATATGCTGGCGGCAACCTGTTCTCGATTGTTGCCATTACTTAATATATCTCTGCTCAAATTACGCAAACAGGAGCGCAACTAGCAGCACGTGGCAAGCGGTAACCTCTATGAACCTTCCATAGTCCAGCACATCCAGTGATGACCGAGTCAAAGCTGCTGTGCCCGGAACACCTACTAGACCAGACCCTGGAAGTTCCAGAGCCTTTATTGTCATTCACACTCATATCTGCATCAGTCCTCATTGACTGTCCGTTTCAGGCTACAGACAACCTTTTTGTTATCGAGATACATATTGCTTGCAAAGTGTGTATTGTATTGCATATCCAATAATGCCTGTGATTTAAGCTTTTTATAGTGGGGAAAGACTTTGCACTGAGAAAATCTCACTCTCTAAACAACTGCTACATTGAACCAAAATAAAGAGCAAGTCAACATCATTGGAAGCAGCAGTCGGCGCAAGATTTTTTATATCAGGGCTTTCCTTCTCCTGCGAGGTTGCTTCACCACGGATTACGGGGGCCTTCTCATCCCACCATGCATTTTGATCCATGACTCATGGTTCATAGGTTGCTGGTCACCAGAGCATACTCCACACGCCGGTGGGTCATGTATGCCGCAGCTGATAGGACCTAAGCTCCTCTGGAGGTTTATGTCAGGATTACCTTTGCCTTTGGTTAAATAGACCTTGGTCCACAAGTCATTGGAGGGCCAGTTATAGGGCGCAGGACACTCGCCGATCATCAGATCCCTCTGCGTGGAAGTGGTCACGACGTGTACGTGGGGTTTGTTTGTCTGGGAGAATCACATTATGACGCTAAGACATCTGTGTGCTTTTAACACACGTCCACACCAGCCCTCGACCACATATATTTATATATATGTACGTTTATATAAATACACACACACGCATATATATATATATATATATATATATATATATATATATATATATATATATATATATATATAGATATTAAATATAATGGGCAGATATTTCTCGAGAGCTCTTTCAGCTATCATCTCATCAGGAGAAATCGATAGCGTAAAAATAATACTATGTGGAAAGTAAAGAGTTCTGATAGGAAACTATTGAATGTGCCAAAAATTACGGGGACACTAAAATAATGTTTATTAAAGTTTAAAAAACGATTGAAATAATGGCACAACGAGGGAAGTAAAAAAAAACGGGAGAAAAGATTTACAGTTCCCCAAAGAGAAAAAAAATGTATTAGATGTTTCTTTCTGCCGGCACAAAGAAGGTTCCGCACCGCAATATAGATAGACTCCAAAATCTTTAAATGATTTCTGGAGTCCGCTCTATGTAGCATTTCGAACGAATTGTATATCTATCGGCAGAGCACGGGTTGGCAATTTTATGTTGGGCAATAGCAGAGTCCAAGGCTGCAGACCCAATCCTCCCTTATCTGATCTTCGATGGAACATTCTGGTTTATACGCGTCAAAACATGCAAGGATGTTTACCTAACAGGTTGGACGCCGAACTCGATAAGATCAGGGAAATATTCATCAATAACGGTTATCCTGTACCTTATTGATTATTGTATTTTCAAAAAGGTTGCGGATTCAAATCCCCTAAAATGTTTGGACCTGGAAAATGTCCGGTTTATTTAAAATTACCGAGTATTAGGAAAAAAAACAGGTTCGCAGAAGTATTTATGGCTGCTTTTATTCTGTGTCCTTGCGTTTGGTATATACTACGAGACTTGCATTTCCTTCTTTTCGCAAAGATTAGCTTGCTTTACGTCCAAAATAGCAATATTTTATATCAAATGCCAGTGCGATGCTGGTTATGTTGGGCGAGCATCCTTGCATCTTTTGACTCGTATAAACCAGCATGTTCCATGGAAGATCAGACAAGGGATGGTAGTCTCCCTTCTTCTGCAGCCTTGGACTCTGCTATTAGCAAGCATTTGGTTGACAAACCGTGCTCTGCCGATAGATATAAGATTGAATGTTTTCAGGCGCTACATAGAGCGGGCTCCAGATATCATTTAAAGATTTTGGAGTCTGTCTCTATGGCGATGCGGAAACCTTCTTTGTGCCAGGCAGAAAGAAACATCTAATGCATTGTTTCTCTTTGGGGAACTGTGGATCTTTTCTCCCGTTTTTGTTTTCTTCCCCTCGTGGTGTCATTATTTTAATCGTGTTTTAAATGTTAATAAACTTTATTTTAGTGTCCCCGTATTTTTTGGCACATTCAATAGTTCCCCATCAGAACTCTTTACTTTGGAATTAGTATTATTTTTACGCCATCGATTTTCTCCTGATCAAATGATAGCTGAAAGAGCTCTCGAGAGACTTCCCCTATTATATTTAAAACTTTATTTAAATTCTGTACATCGAAACATTTATATATATATATATTTATATATGTATATATATATATATATATATATATATATATATATATATATATATAAATTAGATTAGCAGACCACCCTGAGTTACCGGTTTTTAATTACTCTCTATCGTGAATCATAACCGAATTAATAGCGGTCACGCTTTAGTCATTAACATTTCATCCATCATAATGGTACCTATCTAAGGTTGAGCATTTGGAAAGTAATATACAAATTACTTGTAGCGTATGAAGTCATGCGCTTTGTGTAAACCAATAATAGCTTAGGTACTTTGGACAATGTTAATGCATTGTTAATTCACTTCCCGCATAGCAGCATACTGTTTTTTGTGCGATCGGGTTTCGATCCTGGCTTGAGGACAGGTGCTTGTCTAGCCGCACTGATGAGCTGTGAAACAGCGAAACAGTACTGTATGTGGATGACTATATATATATATATATATATATATATATATATATATATATTTTAAAATATAATGGGCGGAAGTCTCTCTCGAGCTCTTCCAGCTATCATCTCATCAGGAGAAAATCGATAGCGTAAAAATAATAATACTATGTCGAAAGTAAAGAGTTCTGATAGGGAACTATTGAATATGCCAAAAATTACGAGGACACTAAAATAAAGTGTATTAATGTTTAAAAAAACGATTAAAATAATGGCACAACGAGGAAAAAACGCGAGAAATATTTCACAGTTCCTCAAAGAGAGACAATGCGTTAGATGTTTCTTTCTCTCGGCACTAAGAAGGTTTCCGCACCGCAATAGAGGAAGACTCCAAAATCTTTAAATGGTTTCTAGAGTCCGCTCTATGAAGCACCTCGAACCATTCAATCTTATATCTATCGGCAGAGCAAGGGTTATCAACCAAATGCTGGCCAGTAGCAGAGTCCAAGGCTGCAGAAGAAGGGAGGCTACCAGAACCCATCTTCCCTTGTCCAAACAATAAATTTCGTATTTAAAAAATTATATTTTTTTACTGAAATTTAAATAAAAGCTAGACACACACACACTCATATATATATATATATATATATATATATATATATATATATATATATATATAATTTGATTGCATAAATTTCTCACAGGACCAAAGTACACTAGGTTTGCTCCAGCAGATGCCACATGAAATGTATTATGTCTGGAATCTAATTCATTATATTATGTTTATTTTAAATGCCATCTAAACATTTCGTTATATTAAAATCCTGCATTAATTGCTAGGAGCAACATGATCACAGTCATAAGCATCGATAGTGGAAGTACTTCCTATTTATCTACTCTAAATTAAAAGTACTCTTACCGCTCCCAGTCAACACTGGTAGCTTTTCTTCATTTTGATCGAATATGAGGTTACATCCTTATTATCTGGCTCATATACTTATATACATAACATAATCTTTCCTCTTCCCGATTCCAAAAAATATCCCTCTCTTCTCATATTCCATCAGATCTGACTATTTGTTCATTCCAGAATGTAAATCCTTTTACAAAACCGAACGCTCCAAAGATTTACAAACATGGTTTCTTTCTATACGAGAGGCAATCGTTTTAAATAGAATGCCCTAATTACAACCGTATAAACTCATAGGAATGTTTGTGAGCCAGGACTTCTTTCATTTTTATATTAAATATACCGCACACATTAACTTTCAATTATACAGTACTGCTAGGTTTCTACATCTTTTGTGGGGTTTTTACACCGCGCATGCTATTTTCGACACATCGTCATATACTGATAGCCATTATTTCTTCTTTATTTTTAAGCTGAATAACACTTTTATAAAAAAAACATAATTGACTAACATTCTTTCCTCATACACTGAATATTTTTAAACAACCGATTGCGTGTTTATTAAAGTTTTTGTATAGTTTGAAACTTTTTTATCTCCCTTAAACTTTTGAATTATGAACCTGTTTCAAACATTTTGATGAACATTTTCTTAAAGCAAAAACTCTACACAATTCTTTATCTGTGCTCTAAACAAACAAACAAAAGAGATTACGCGATTACTACAACCAAGAACTTGGTTTTCTGTGATTTGGAAACATTTAATATGTCTATGCGTTTCTTTTATAATTTAAATTAAACACATTGATTAATATAAATAAGTGTTTTACGGTACAACATTAATAAACCGCTTAAATAAGGTCAGGAAGACTCTAAGGGTCCCTTTCATCAACACACTCATTAGGAGTCAATCGTTGAATTTCCATCAAGTGTAAAACAAATGTCACACAAGAGCGAAGACTTAAGTGGGGATTACTTATAAAATTATGACGAATTGATGGAATTTATATATATATATATATATATATATATATATATAATTAATTAATTAAATTAAGTGGGAATGGGGTTAAAAGTGAAAAAAATACGAGTAAATTATACGTTGTAGAATATATACAATTGTATAAAATATATGTACAAAATGAGATATGTGGGGAATTTAAAATTTAAAATATATCTCCAAATAAGTTCAAAGATTTTACGAATTCCTTCTGTCAACAGATAGATGGCCTGCGGGAAGGGATAGAGTCTGACTCCGGAATCCTCAGCAATTGAAGGTGTAAAATCCTAAACCAGTCCATTTTATATGCATTGCCACACGCTGGATTTTCAGCAAGGTGAACTAGGCGAACGAGGCTTACCTAGTCTGATGCTTGCTGGAACATGTTGGTTTATTCTTAAGACTAACTTAACTATTCACCGTAAAACCATCAAATTCATTGATCAAAGGACAACATTGAAACACAGATCCGGCATGGGTTTTGCGGCTTTCAAAAAGTTCAGCTCCATTTTAAAACAAAATTGTGTGCCGATAACTATTAAAGTAAAATGTATTTAATGTATGTGTTCCCAGTCGTTTTCCTGCCTTTATTGTCTCACATGACATGTTCAAAATCATGGAATGCGTTTCATTTCAGGCCATCATCTGATAGTAAAAACAAACACAATGTGTCAAAATACTACTCTATCCCCTGTATTTGAAAAAATCAAAAGTTAAACTCTTAAATATTTGGACGATGTAAAACGAGCAGCCACTAGCCTGTCAATGTTATGATAAAGGGCATAAAAGAAGGTAAATAAGCAGAGGAAGCAAAAGAGAATATGAGGAGAAAGTGTTTATGATTGGACATCTCTCAACAGCTGGACGTCTTCCAGCTAACTTGCCCTAGATCGGAAGCATTGGCAAAAAATAAGGTATGAACCTTTGCAATCGTACCAAACGGCAGATCAACCCATGATGAATATTAACCACAAACACTTACTAACTATTCTATGCCTCACTCCCTGTCTACCACAAAATATATTGAATTATTTTTACTTTCGATATAAATTATGTCAATTTAATTTATCATTGGTTGTTTTTATAAAAAAAAAATAATTTAAATAATTAAAATCCTATTAACAAAGTCTATATGTAAACTCCCTGGAGCGTTTAGCTTTCTACATTTAACATTTAAAAAATGGATGTATTTATCTAGACATGGCCAAAACAGAAAGATAGAGTAAATATGTTTTCACGGATTTTTATTTAAAAATCTGGTAAACATCAAGTAATTAATGAATTAATACGAAATTTCCACCGATTATTAAGTGAATAATGATTCTAATAATGGTGATTTTTTTTCAAAATCGGTATTTATATATTTGTATATTTTTTTATATATATTGTTTTTGCATACACCCCCCTTCATTTTTAATTTTCTTTCTTTGGAGATTGTAATACTGGGTATGGGGCAGCCAAACCAGCTGCCAATTTTCCCCCGCTTTCTATTGAAACCAGTAATGAGATATTTACAATACCTAGCTGGTTATTTAAGTGCAATTTTCTGGATCTCTTATGCACTTGCTTCACCAGGTATATTAGTTAGGTAGGACTTCAGGTTCTTCTTCATTAGCCCTGTGGCACCTATAATAAGTGGTATGATTGATATATGCCTTAGAGTTTACCTTCTTTTTATATCACACATGGCATCTTTATATTTGGTCTGTTTATCAGTTACAGGTCTGTTCTGAAATCCATCATTATGGACACTAATCTCTTTCCCAATTCCAAATCTCTCTGAATTATCCAAATATAACTATGTTAGATTTGACTGCAGCATTTACAAGCTAGGTGGATGTAGGGATTACTTGGTCGTCATATATAGACGTCATTTACAACTGTTCTTTCATGTTGTGTTACCAGGAATTGCAGGTACACTAGGTGTTTGATTTTTTTACAGATGGTCAAGTAGAGGTAGTTACATACTCCATCATGTCTCGCTGTGTAGAATTCGTCCCCCAAAAGAAACTTGAAACTTGATATTAGATGACTCACACTTTTCAATTCTGTGTGGCAGAACCTGCATTTGGTTCATTACTAAGACATAACATCTTTAATTCATTGGTCATCAATCCCTCCTCTAGATCAGCCATTATAACCCTTTTCTACGCGTAATGGAGGACCCTCTTGAGCCATTCCAAGGAACCTTCTTTGTCTATGTATTCATGAGAGAGTTCCCCCGGAAAATACGATGATGTTAGTCCCACTCTTCAACGTTCGTCTTTTAGGTGATCTCAGTATATGTCTGCTGGCTACTTTTACTATTTCTGTGGCAGGCTAGTTTAGTGTTTCATCTGTGAGACAGCCCTGGCCAAAACGCTTTACCAGCTGGGTGACTGATGTAGTTCTGCTGACTCTTATCTCCTGATGTTTGTATACTATTGAGAGGGTGTGGTTCTGAGAGCTTCTAAGATACTAGACCGTGCTCATTATATTTGCCCTATGTTGGTGGTTGAACTCTTAGAGCCCCAGTCCTCTTTCTCCCCTGAGTAAATACAGTCTTGGTAGACACTGATTTCTATATGTTATTTTATGAAGTGTTAGTTGCTTCCATGCTTTACATCTAGCCGGTTGATGTATTTTTGTGGCCAGTCAATAGTACCCAAACTGTATGTTGTTACTGGTATGGTATGCTGATTGATTGCAGTTATTTTATTTTTATTTGTAAGCCGTGTTTTGCCGACATTCCTCCACACGGCGGACATACTCTTTGCCAATCTTCTCCGTCAACTTGGCATGTTATATATTGTCATTTTCTACAATGCCAACGTACTTATAAGGCTCGTGCTCTTCTAGATCCATGATCAATGTCTTAATTTAACTGCATATTTCCTGTGTTGGTCTACTTTCCAGTTCAGAGTGTACACATGCAACATTTATCCAGATCACACTTCATTCCGATGTCATCGGAGAAGGTGTTTACTACTTGCAGAACATTGTAGGTATAAATATGCTTAAAATGATTAGACAAAATTGGGCACAATATATTACATAGTGTGAAGAGCGAGAATTGTAGATAAAACAACAACAAAAAAACAATTGCGCGTATGAAATTTTTAAGGTTGAATATCCGAAATTTGAATTTGTTTTGTTTTTCGTCTTTAGTGCTCTGATGTGTGTAATTCGGTAAATATGGTACTGATAATTATCATTTTTCATGTTAGGAAAACATTAATGTTTCATTAATTTTGTGAAAAGAAATATTTTAAAATCTTGTTCTTGTAGAGATCCTAATATAACTATATACCATTAAATAGCTAATGTCTTAAAGAAGTGATACCAAAAAAAAAACATTAATAATAAACCGCGCATTTAGCTAAAAAATACGATAATTTTTTCGGCAATTTCTTGTTGATTCACCTACGGTCGACCAAGCGAGATACTAGATGCAGAAGTTATTTTCGACACACTCGACTCCTAGCGTACCACAAAATGGTCACCCATATTGTACTAATCTTAAGTAGAAATCGACTTGGAGATTTTACTTTTTCTTCATATCAAGTCTTTTTCAGAATATGATATATTACATTTGTTGCTTTTTTTTTCTTATTTCTAATGTCAGTTCTCGATATTGACCAAACGCTTTTGCACAGTCGGTGGTCCCTTCTAGTGGTAATAATCTAATATAAGCTTATTTATTGAATTATGTTGTTACATTTACGTCGAAAATATCCTTGATTTATTTCAGTGTTAATAGCAAGGGACAAAAACGCATCTGCACTTCGATTGTCTCTATCATTCATGCATTGCTTTTAGAAACAAAGTTTTTTTCTGTGAATACTTTTCTGTGAATACTTATGTTATTGCAAGTGTCCTTTAAATGTTTACACTTAGAACCTGATTGATTTGCTTGTTGGTCAAACAGGTTCTATCAATTCAATGTTTTGATATCTAATTGTAATTCATATTCCTATTTTAATAGTTTTTTCTCAGATTTGCAGGCTCGGAGAATTCACTCCTCGTTAACTGTTCTCCCCCTAGAGATATAGTTTCCAGAATAACGTCGACATTATCTATTTCTGCGATAAAAATCTTTACTCCTTATAATGTCAGTAAATCAGACGAGTAAATGCAAGTTAGAAGCGATGTCCACACAAGTAGAGTAATAAAACATATTCTTCAATGCATATTGTGTTATTCTATTTGGATTTATTCTTATTAATCCTTCAGCAAGACGAATAAAGATATGTTAATCTTTACAAAATAAAATCTTGGAAATTTTTAACATTGATAATCTATTTTATATATATATTTAACATAAGCAGATCAAAATTCATTCAAATGTAAGCGTGTTATTATTCTGTGACTTTAGGCCTCCTTGTTTATTAGGTCATGCCTCTGCTGATCAAAATAATAAAAAATTGTAAACAAAAACGTACAAAAATATACTTATCATAAAGAGTATGTAGTATGTATGTATAAAATCTATTTATTACGTATGTATGTACGAAATGTATGAATTATGATGAATATTCGTAAATCTGCTAGAAATTTTCATCGTAGAATATCAATTGGAAATAGGACCGTCGTCCTCCTTTTACTTAAACAAACACCAGAAACGATGGGTATCTTAAACAACCGTAATAGATGGCGACGTAAATATCAATTAATAACGTTATTAGCAGAACCACGGCCGTGTGTCGCTAACATGAGCCATTAAAATCGTCGTAGTCGTAAATGTCATCAAGAAGACTTCATAGAATTTACACGATTACATTTATACCAATAAGTTTTACAAATATAGTGTTATAATTAGTTTACTCTGTATACGTCTATTCACAGATGTATATGTATTATAGCATAATAAAGTTGCCGCATTAGTGTCTCTTATATCATCAGAGTAAGTCGACGTTTAGCAAGGGCATGTATGTGCTATCCGCCTATCTCGGCATTGTTTGCAGTCGTGCTGAACATCCCCCTGCCACTGGATTCAAACTGTGTCAATTCAGTAGAAGCGTGAAAAGCGCAAATCTAACGTCACAATTACACAAACAGCTACCCTTATACAGACTATGCATTGTCGCTTGATAGTAAAGATAGGCATCGGGGTGTAATAAATACTTTTCCATAACTTCCATTTGTAAATTCATACTTCAAGGCTTGAAAAATTCAAGCGGAAATTATTTTAGATTTGATTTGCTAGACGTTTTCAGAACAAATTTTCAACAAAATTCGTATGTATGGTACATTCATAATCTTTAGTATATATTTATTTGATTATTAGGAAATCTCCCCATACATTAAAAATTAATCAAATAGAAGTAGAAATCTATTTTTTTTAATTTTTTCTCAGTTTGTGATAAATTCACAAAATGTGACGTTCTTAAATCTATACAAATTATAAGAGATTTCGATGGTGTTACATTTACAAGATAACGTCAGAATATCACTTCGAAAAACATTGTTTTAGTTTGTAGTTAAATGATCATATACGGCATAATAACGTTGGATAACCGATATTAAACAACATGGAATATAGTGAGTACTAATTGAGTGACCAAGTGCTGTATGTGCTCCCTGCTAATCTCGGCATTGTTTCCAGTCGTCCTGAACTCCCCCTCGCAATGAACTGAAGCAATGCCGATGCAGGAGAGGTGTGGTTGGTGGATTGCGCAACTTCGCCTCACAATTACACGTGCAGCCGCCCCTACAAAATATATCTTTGTCTTTCGAGACTGAACGGAGGCATCGCATGTGATAATATATAGAAAGGTACGTAAAATATATGTGCATTTAAAATTATTAAGAATAAATTATTTTCGTCGGGAATAAAATTTTTTACTAAAATAAAATAAACGAAAGAAAATAAATATTTTTACAAATTTTGTACATCTAGTTTATATTTTTATAAGAAGTA
>NC_136485.1:12661660-12684160 GCF_053919585.1 Euprymna scolopes
TCAGAAATTAAGGCTGGGTCATCTGGGAAACGCTTTCCTTTCCAAAACAACTTCATGGCTGGGAAGAGGTGGAAGTCAGAAAGTGCAAGTTCAAGAGAGTAGGGAGGATGTGTGGGATTTAATAACCACACATCGTGCTTCTTATCTGGCGACATGCGAGTTGTGCACCGGAGCGTTGTCCTGCAGGAGGAGGGTATCTTTGCTGATCTTGCCCCGTCTCTTGATTTTGATAGCTTCCCTTAATTTCCTCAAATGTGAAACATAATAGGCTTCTGTAATTGTGATACCCTTTGCCAGGAAATCTGTCATCACTACTCCGTCCTGATCCCAGAAGACTGTGAGCATGACCTTGCCAGCGGAGGGTTGCACCCTTGCCTTCTTTGGAAGTGGTGGGTCCAAGTGCTTCCACTGCATTGACTGGGCTTTGATCTCTGGATCATAATGATGGACCCAGGTTTCATCCTGTGTAATCAGTCTTCTGAAACTCTTTGACTCATCTACTTGGTACATCTTCAAATTCATCTTCGACGCGTTCTCGCTTCTGGAATGGTGTGAGCAACCTGGGAATGCATCTGGCAGACACCTTATTCATATGCAAATGGTCAGGAATTATAGGGCTATTTGGCGAATAGTAATGTGCCGGTTTTCTCAAATGGCAGCTTCAACTTGACGGACAGTTTCCTCATCAATGGCAGAAGGGGGTAGACTAGGTCTAAGAGTTGTTTCCACAGATTTTCGGCCATGTTTGAATTCAGGATGCCAGCGTTTTACAAGGTCATATAATAAGGCATTATCAACATAAGTTACTTTCATTTCATCAAAAGTCTCCTGTGGTGTGTGTCCTTTCAAATATCAAAAACCGGATCACTGCTCGACATTCAAAGGCTCCATTTCACAACTGACTCAGTTTAAACACCTGTAAACCAGAAACTACAATTAGTTCCGAGCTGTAATTTGCCATAGAACCTATCGAGATATAAATCATTGCACATGCAACTTTTCATCTCGATCAGACGATTAGAATTGAGTCAGGGACATTACTTATTGCATGCCCATCGTAAATACAGTATTTATCATTCGTACATTAAAATTCACCTGATGTGTCTTCCGCTAAATAGCTTTGTAAATAAAAAAGTGTGACTCTAAACGAAAGCCAGTATACCACCATAACCCGGAGGCTTACCATTTTAAAGTTGGTTTCCAGCCCATTTAATCTTCGACATGGATTAACTGTCAACAAGCGGCTCGGTGGTTTGCCTCTCAGGAATATCATCAATCACTCCCCGATACACTGTCGATTCTCTGTTTAAACTATTTGAAATGTGTTCAGCGCAGCGCTTAGTAAATTCTTTCCTATCACTGAAGAGAATGCTTTCCGACGAAAATGTTTTGGTAGAATGATTTAACGTTACACTTATACGCCGCAACTTGTAAGACCTAAGCTTTCGCCTTCCACCAGTTTTGCTTCATTTTTCTGAGCCGAGATTGTTCCAAACTTATGGCCATTTTTGTGTTTTACTGAAGATTTTTTGCCAATAATCCACACTTGATAGGTTTGATGCATTTTATTGAGCAAATGGAGGATAGTTGGATAATTTTCATCAAATTAACCTTCGTTTTACCTTTGAATATATCCAGCATCATACAGTTTTAAACTACCTCCAGAATGTTATACGATCATTCCCACATAGAAAGGAGGACAGTTTTCTATCAGTAGCCTTTTGAAATAAGTGCGGTATCGCTTTAACGATCAACTTGCTGACATAAATTATCTTATATTAATTTATTCATTGCGTATTAATATTCTCATCTTTATTAGTTGTTGTTTCACGACGTTTCGGCCAACTATTCTTCTGGCCTGGTCAGGTGGAAACCGCGACGGATAGGAACTTCAAATCTTCTAACTGCATTCTCAGCAATCACTGCCATGCGTACTTATTGTCGTCTGACCACGTTTTTGGTTAAGTCAGCCTCTGGCCGTCTTTGGGTAGGATTCAAACCGCTATCTTCAGACAACCATCATCTGGAACCGTAGAGATCCAACGTCTTTATCAACTGCGGCACGGACTCGAAGGGCGTACAAGGGTGGATGCAGTTAGGAGATTCGAAGTTCCTATCCGTCGCGGTTACCACCTTACGAAGGTCAGAGAAATAGTTGGCCGAACCGTCGTGAAACAACAACTTATAAACATGAGAATAACAGTCCGCAATAAATAAATTAATATAAATAATACTCATCTCAATAATGAATTTCAATTAAAATAACATTATATATATATATATATATATATATATATATATATATATATATATATATATATATATATATATATATATACCATTCGTACGGACCCGACCATAGAAAATCAGATAATAAATAAAACGTGCATTTATAAGATCAAAAAATCCAACCTTGATCGCCCTTCGAGGCCCCTGGCGCAGTTGATAGCGAAGTTGAATCCCTACGGTTCCAGATGATGATTGTCTGAAGAAAGCGGTTTCAATCCTATCCAAAGCCGGCCAGAGGCTTACTTGGCCAAAAACCTGATAAGAGGACAACTACTACGGATGGCAGTGATTGTTGAGAATGCAGTTGGGAGATTCGAATTCCTATTCGTCGCGGTTACCACCTGACGAAGGTCAGAGGAAACAACAACTAATAAAGATGAAAATAATAGTCCGCAATAAATGAGTTCATATAAATAATACTCATCTCAATAATGAATTCCAATTAAAATAATATATATATATATATATATATATATATATATATATATATATATATATATATATAAATTATCTTGATATAAAAATTTGTTGATTTTGAACAGGGTGCTTACTTTTCATCCTGACTGTGGAGCAGATATATATATATATATATATATATATATATTTATTTATTTATTTATATATATATACATATATATATATATATATATTATACTGTAAAGTTATATATTGTTATCAGAATTATGTGCAATGACATAATCAATGAGATGGCAATAATTAGACCGGCTTTCTTGCAACGAGGCAGCTGAAATACTGTATTACTCAGCAAACTAAAAAATAAACGTTTGCGGCTTTTTTTCATAATATTAAAATTGTAAAACAAATGTTAAACCTAAGACGATGTAGTGATTAAAGTTAGAAACAACATTAACTCCTCTTTCAGAAACAAATAACAACATATTTGTTACACCGTGATTGCATCTTAAATTACAAATAGAGCAATCAAAATACAAATAAAATAATACTTATAAACAATAGGTTACGCTAAAAACTTAGTATTTCGAAAGTCTAAACGTCTACCGATTGCATCCCTACATTTATAACACGTTCGTAACACATTGTAATACAAATAGCCAACCTAATATGATATGTTGATTAAAGGTAGCAAAAAAATAAAATAAGTTTGCTTAAAAATGCAAGGTTATTATATTAAATCTGGATTTGTTTACTTGATCATGCATCTCACATTATAAAGAAAATTAAAAAAATATTTAAAATAGTTTGGGACACGAAAAATGTACATTGTGTTAGTTTTCTTTTGTTTTAGCAAATACTAAATTTAATTGGTCGCGTGTCATAGAGCTGTAAATATTTTCTAATATCGATCTTGTAAAACAAATATTTAACTTAAGAGATGTGGAACGAATTGGAAGGAAGGAATTTTTATTTAGAAAATTAAAGTATGCAATTGATTTCAGTGAAATAATGAGAAGATAACTGTTTCTCAAAACAATATACACGCGATTAAAGTTGATCCAAACGGCAAATCAGAAATAATATTAAGGCAGGCATAAAATAGTAATATATATATATATGTTAGAACATGCATTTACCTACAAAAATAATATTGCCATTAATAAAGTATATATGATTATACTCTTTCCAATAAGACGTATTTTTAAATCGTATTTCTCAGTTAGTATCCGTTTAAATATTTCTATATGTGTTTGGTTTATGCTAAAGTTATTCAACAAATTGAAATACGGAAATGTAAGTAAAATAATAAAATAAAACTAGAAAAAATCGTGAAATGGGAAATGAAATATTTAAATAAAAACACTTGTCAGTAGAAAGATGAAAGGAGAGTATTCTCAACACAATCAAATAAAAACTGATCATGACATGAAATTAGAAAAAAAAATGGCCTAGATAAACAAATCTCAATGTTATAGCCTTGTAACATACAAAAATAATAATGAAGTAATAAAATACATAATAAATTTATTTTAAATCAGGTAGGATTTTAAACCCAGGATATGTTTTTAATTTCTTTTCGGTTTTATTAATTTAAGAATATTTTTTTAGTTTATTTATTATTAAATTTAAAATATAATACTTGGAATTTCTTTGTTTTAACCTGTTCGTGTTTCTTTATTAATGCAACAAAACGAAGTTAGCAACGAAATAAAATACCAGGCTTTTCCAGTCGGTAAAACTAGCGACTAAACTAAGTGGGACGGCCATGTCAAGATGCGGGAAATAAATATTTAGTATAAAATAATTAACAAGAAAGACAAGTTCTGTCAAATAGTCATCATCATCGGCGGTCACTCGTGTCCGAGTAAGACTTTCCTCCGTTGTGGCTTCTGTGGGTCCTCAGGTGAGCATAGAGCCCAATCCTAGACCCAATTTGTCTTGTGCAATTTGGGCAGATAAAGGTAGTGGTTGTGGGGTGCGGTTGGGTGTGTCTGGTTGATAATCTGTCCTTTCTGTGATTGCGTTTTTCCTCAGCAGCTTGATTTAGGTCACTACTATAAAGCGCAGCACCTTTGTGGACAGCGCTCCTCCATGCCAACTTGCTCCCAGCCACGTCCTCCCATGTCTCAAGGTCCATGTGAAACCGCTTTAGATTTGCTTTGATGTTGCCCTTATACCTCATCTTTTGGCCACCCTGGGCACGCTTTCCCTCAACAAGCTGAGAGTAGAAAATCTGTTTTGGGAGGCGGAGATCCGGCATTCGGACAACATGACCAGTTCCTTCTGAGCTGGCGTTGAGCAACAGTAGCGGTGATATGGGAATGTCAGCCTCACTCAGGACGCTGGTGTTGGTGCGTCGGTCTTTCCAACTAATTCTGAGGATTTTTCGGAGGCATCTTTGGTGGTACGTCTCCAGGGTTTTTACCTGCCTCCTGTATGTGGTCCACTCCGATCCATAGAGAAGAGTGGGCAGCAAGACAGCTTTGTATACCATGATTTTGGTCTTTGCCAGAAGGTCACGGTTCTCAAATACTCTCTTCCTTAGCCTTGAGAAAGCCCCACTGGCACAGCTGAGACGGGGTTGTATTTCATCATCTATGTTGGCTTTTGAGGATAGGATGCTGCCTAGGTATGGGAAGTGGTCCACATTTTCCAGTCTAGCGTTGTCGATGGAGATGTTTGGGGGTGAGACTGGAGTACTGTTTGGTGGTGATTGATGGAGGATTTGGGGTTTTTTATATTAATTGTTAGGTGTTTGTACGCCCTCGTGAAGGCAACCAGTGTACACTGTAGGTCCTCTTCTGAGAGGGCAACAAGGGAGTTATCGTCTGCATACTGTAGCTCCATAATGGATATGGTGTTCGTTCGACCTTTGGCCCTAAATCTGTTGATGTTAAAAAGTCGCCCGTCAGTTCTGTACATGATCCGAACTCCACGGGGAAGATGTTTGTCCGTGAGATGGAGGATAGCAGTAATGAAGATGGATCCTACTTGGGGACTTCAATGCCAGAGTGGGACGAGACCATCAGCACTGGAGAGGAACGCTTGGAAGAGGAGTTGGGAACATTAACTCAAATGGTACACTCCTACAGACAAAGTGCTCAGAACATAACCTGATCATCACGAACACACTTTTCCGACAAAAAAAAATCGCATTCAAAACATCATGGATGCACCCTCGAAGTAAAATCAGGCACCTCATTGTCCGTGCCAAAGACCGCTGTGATGTGCTGAACACCAGGGCAATTACCAGTACAGACAATTGTTGGACCGACCACCGTCTTATTCGCTCCATTGTGTCTATCCATTTAATGCGGAAGCAAAGGATGCAAAAAAGACAGAGCCGACCAAAGCTCAACATCGAGCAGCTGGGCGATATCACCTACCAACAACACCTCCAGGCGGCTGTTAGCGCGGACCTGCCAAGCAGTATCCGCATGATGCTGAAGAGCACTGGGACAAGCTGTACTCTGCCATCATGGACTCCAGTATAAGCATCCTAGGGCAGAAAAAGCGGAAACATCAGGATTGGTACGATGAAAACGATACCGAAATCCAACAGCTTATAGACACCAAGACGCAAACTTTTATCACCTGGCAGAATAACAACAATTGCAAGGTTAAAAGAGCTGCAAATGCCAAGGCTAAAGCGGCTGTCCAATCGACAGTCAGGAAGCTGAAGAGCCTCTGGTGGATGAAGAAGGCTCAGGAGATCCAGCAGTTTGCTGACTCTGGGGACACCAGACGATTCTTTGAAGCCACAAAAGTAGTATACGGCCCCAGCTACCGTTTTCTGACCCCCTTCGGTCAAAGGATGGGCTCACGCTGCTGAAAGGAAAGGGAGAAATAACAAATAGATGGAAAGAGCATTACGAGGATCTTCTGAACAGGGACACCACTCCAGAGATGGAGGCCCTTGAAAAACTACCCCAACAGCCCATAATTGAGAGCATGGGAGAACCACCCAGTCTGGAAGAGGTGCGGGGTGCAATTAGGAAGATGAAAAACAATAAGGCGGCTGGTTCTGACGGCATCCCAGCAGAAATCCTGAAGAAAGGCGGGTCTGATCTTCTCAGACACATCCATGCCTTACTGCTCAAAATATGGGAACAAGAGACATCCCTGCACAACTTAGAGATTCCCTAGTTGTCTCCATATTTAAGAAGGGAGACAAGGCAAACTGTGGGAACTACCGGGGCATTTGTCTCCTCTCTACCACAGGGAAAGCCCTAGCTCGGGTTTTTGCCAACAGGCTTACACCCCTTGCAGAAACCATCCTTCCCGAGTGCCAAAGTGGCTTTCGACCAAATAGAGGCACGATGGACATGATCTTCACTGCTCTTCAACTACAAGAAAAGTGCAGGGAGCAAAATTTACCATTATACATGACTTTTATAGACCTTACTAAAGCCTTTGACTCTGTGAACCGTCAAGCCCTTTGGCTGGTTCTTTCAAGGTTTGGATGCCCAGAGAGGTACATTCGGGTACTGAGACTGCTACAGTACAATATGTCAGCTACAGTCCTCATTAGTAGTGGAGATGAAACAGAGCCCTTCAGGGTTGACACAGGAGTGAAACAGTGATGTGTCATTGCCCCAACCCTGTTCTCCATCTTCATTACTGCTATCCTCCATCTGTCAAATAGAAGAGTTTGCTGTCTCAGATGACCACAGGGTGAATATCAAAGAAAAGGATGAACAGAGTAAATAGATATAGCTAGTCAGAGAGCCGAAAGTGATTGGGATGATAAAGAAAATCCAAATAATACCTATAATAGTAGGCGCACTAAGACAATTCCAAAAAAACTTGGAAAAAAGAGTGGGAGAAATTGGAATCAGAGGAATGGATAGAAAGATACAACGAATAACGAAAATAAAAACAGATGAAATATAAAAAAAAACATTGAATGCGGAGATTAATGCACATGAGCCACGGGCGCGGGGCAAACAAATTGTGACAAAGACAAAACATAAAGAACAGTTACATGGAACAACGAACATTGCAGTTGCATATCTACAAATTCCCTATCACCTCGCACATCTTCTCCGATTGTCCCACCACCGCCCCCCCCAAAGAGAGATTACAAATAGTTGTGAAGGGTCAAGGAGGATGGAAAGACCGAAAATTGAGCGGTAACCAGACCTCTGATAGAAAAGTGCGAAGAGAACTTGGACCTTTTTAATCTTATTGCTACTCAAATTCCAGTGGACACCTATGGTCGCTGCAGGCGAGCAATTAATGGCAAGCAGCTGTTGCGATAACGTACTGGAAATCTGGGGAGAGCTCTTTGATGCCTTCTGTGAAATATTCTTTGTGAACTAATAATAATAATAATAATAATAATAATAATAATAATAATAATAACGTATGCAGATTTACTATTATAACAACATATAAAATATACATATAGAACTAAGAAATCCGTGTTTACAATAATAACGTCGTACGAAACATTTTTATTTTGGAAATAAATTTGTTTGTTTTTTTACAATCTATTTAAATTTAGTAACTATTTATAGAAGAGATGTGTTAAATAGATGTTAGAGCTTTACTTTATCTAATAATATATACTATAAATATAAATATACTAAGAGATAAGTATCATATTTTTTATTATCGACTAGTTTTCATAATATGATGAACGAAATAGTCGTAGCCACGTAACCGTTGTTTTTTTTTCTTATTTTAATGTTTCATATTCTTTTTCCTGTTCTCTGTCATGTAAAAATCATTGGAGTATATTTCTCTACATTTGTAATGTAGACATACTCATTCATTGATAGACGACACGTTTACTTATTATTAAAACTCAGAACGTTAAAAATATCATGAGGTATCATAGGAAAAGACGCGACACTACAGACTGTCTTATTTAACAATCTTTCTTGCTATTCATTTTTTTACTATGTGTTATTTTTACCTGAACTTGTTGTTGGCGTCTTTATATTTCACACTTTTCTAGAGTCACGATAATAATCAATGGACAGTGCACATAGGAGCGATTCAAGATTAAAAGTTAAACTGAATTTCAGTATGAAAAAGAACAAAAATATGAGAGGTATGCGTATTATAAATAGAATATCCAAAATTTATATCGTTTTAGACAACGGTTTTTGCAATATACGGAAAATGCATTTGGTTTTTCTTTCTTTTCTTTTTTTCTATTCCATTCTATTCTATTCTTTTGTATTCTATCCTTTTCTTATTACACCGAGTCATAAAATAATGAACTGTATTGTTGTATATAGAAGGGGGAAGGTTCCGGTCATTAGAGTAACAAAGTAAATAGGACTGAAAATAATATTTATTAAAGGAAAAAGCTAGAATCGAACCCAGTATTTATGAGTTCAAAAATGCGTACTTCAATTTAGATACGATGAGAGGAATGGGGAGCATTGCCCATTATGTTAGAAATAACGATACAACTAGAGAGCAGAGTAAGGACAATCGAAATAAAGTTAGGAATGTTCTTTGTGTTGTCAAGAAACATGTTAAAGACATATGTATGTAAATCAACGTGAGGAGACAATCACATGGTTGCGCAAGTTCCTGACGTCACAATGAAAAATAGATACAATATATTCAGTTAAGTTTGACTCAGTCGGTCGGAGCAGTCAGAGGGAGTTGTGTTGACAGTTAATGTCGGAAGAAGTAGCCGTACCTCTTTTGGAAGCGAACCAGAAAGGCAGCCAAGACAATATATTTCTGCAAGGCAATCTAATCCCTGATTATCTTATTCAGCTGGAATAATAAATATAATTATGAAATAAGTAAGCCTTTGTGTTCGTCATCATTTCCACTTAAAGGTAATGTGCTTTTGTTTATCGTCTTTGTAAACGAACCTAATATGAAACACCCATCATAACTGTTTGCAGTATGTCCGCTGTATCAATAATGGGTTCCCTTCTGCATGTTAAAAAGAAATGTCAATTTCACATCTCTTCTCATTCACTTCTCTATAAATATGAACTCCTGATAAGTAATTGTTATCATTGTCGCCGTCATGTACACAATTGTATAAATGTCTCATCCTCCCTGCTATGTCGTCGAGATGTACACCTCACTATTCAACACCTACGTGTGTTATATGTTGCCTCTGTTATGTACACCGCAACACAATAATATGAGCTAGATAATATTGTTCGTTAGAGGGAGGCGCACACATTAATACCCCACTCCTTTATATTTATTCTACCCTGCTGCAATTCATTTGAATTTTTTATTAGTATTAATTATAAGATTATTGCAACTTTATCAGATTATGAAACCAAAATCAATGCAGCAATTAAATAATTACCGATATGAAATAATTAAAGACTTTACATTTCCAAATCTGTCAACGTCCGAGGACCGACGATGTATTCAAATTGTATTTCCGCAGCGTAAAATCCAAAATAAAAATTAATGGCAATTCAATATAACAAGGATAAGAATAAATTACTATAAAATCAAAGCGCTAATTTGAATTAAAAATAATCTAATTCATCAATATTACAAATTTATGAACGTTTCGCTAATAATCTCGTCTTTATGGATTGTGCTTGCCTGTTAATTGCAAAAGAAACTCAGTTTTTAATGCGGCGCATGTAATATACGAGTATCAACAGTTATTATTTGTGAATTGACTACAAGTAAGCTTAAATCCCCTTTCTCTCATTTGTAAACGTGTCTATTCTTACAGAATACACACATAGTATAAGGTGGGTGCAAAGATAATGGCGTTTTGTTGACGTTCAACTTTAGAAGCTGATTATCTCTTTTTTACATAGGCGTCACTACATATCAAGGTCGAGAGGTCACTCAAGGATAAGGGTTAAATAAGGGTTTCATAATAAGCTTTATTAATCAAAATAGGAATCATTAGAATAGACACATTTTCACCAACAAGAAATAATTTTATTTATCCTATTAGCATAGAACACTTTTGAAAAGGATTCAGTCATTGAAGATCGATTCGGCATCATCTCGGCTTTTGAAGCATTTTTCGTGCACGAAATTGTCGAGATGCGTTCAAAAGAGATAATCGATGGCAGCGAGTTCTAGTAAATATGGCGGATGAGGTAGAGTCTCGTAGGCCAATTCGTTCCACTTATGCAAGGCCAGTTGAGCAACATGCGGGCGAGCGTTGTCATGTGGGAGAATTGGTCCCTTTATATTGACCAATCTCGGGCGCATACGTTGGAGCTTCTGCTGCATTACCTTAATTTGCCGGTGGTACTTCTCTGCCCGGATTCAAGACGATGGGGTGGATGCGACCGGCCGAAGCCCGTCAAAAAGTCACCATACCATTTTTGGTGCAATTTCGTCATTGAGAAGTGTTGTAGAGGTTCAGTGGCATCCAACCACTGTGCCGAACGTTGCTGGTTGTCGCAGAGGACCAACTGCTCATCACACGTAAAAATCCGCCCAAGAAATAGTTCCTTTTTGTTTTTCTTTTGAGCAGGAGTGTAGAAGACATCTCAAAACGACATCTATTTTTTAATTTGCCTTCAATTCATGCGGCATCCAAGTTTTAGACTTCCCTATTTGTTTTAAATGGTGAACGACTGTTGAGTGAGCAACGTCTATTTCAACAGTAAAATCTTGTGTGGTTTTGCAAGGATCAGCTTCAATGATAGATTTCAAATGTTCGTTATCAACAGTAGTCAGTCAGCCGCGACCATCTTGATATACGAGGTTCTTGTGACTATTGCGTAATTTCTTGAACTGCCGTTGTGCTACATGTTTGATAGTTGTTTTGGGCCAATACATCATACATATTACGAGCTGACTCGGTAGATTATCGGCCTAGTTTGAAGTGGAACAGGAAAATTGTCCGGATTCGAATTTTACCCATGCTGTCGAAAAGCCTGTAAAAGGTGAATTAAGAGATAGAGAACGGTTACTAATAAGACGATTGTATGGAGCTGAAACGCCGCTTTAAAATGATATATAATATCGTTATATATATATATATATATATATATATATATATATATATCAATGAATAAATATAGAAATCATATATAAAAGTAGCATATGTGAGAAAACGATATTGTTTTTTTACTCAATACACAAACTTTTTTTAATGAACCATAGTCTGTTTTAATATCGATTATAAAATGCGTATTTGGCTTACAAATCATGCGAATTATAGTAGTATTGTTTTTTTACTCAATACACAAACTTTTTTTAATGAACCATAGTCTGTTTTAATATCGATTATAAAATGCGTATTTGGCTTACAAATCATGCGAATTATAGTAGTATTCGTAGAATATAAGATAGTTATTAAGACGCCAGCTAATAAACATTTGTGTCTTGATCATATAAACATATGTGATAAATATGTATTATTACATGGCCTCCAAAAGCAAAGTTAATGATTTTTACTAACATTGATTACAGACATCATAAATTTATTTCACATGATTGTTATTAAACATAAAAACAGTATTACATAGTTATTTATTAAGACAATAGGAATGTGTTTTATTTCTACAAATGTCACAAAGTAGATAAGAAAATAACGTGTATCTATAACAAAGCCAATAGCCATTAGTCGCGTACTCTCGTGTAATGAATAAATGCGTAAATGTAGGACTAGCATGAACTTCTTAAAGATAAACTAAAATGAGCGAAAAATGGGTTGAAATGACTTAAATAAATAAAAAGTAAATGACTTAGAATAACTTTAATGAACTTAAGGATGAATTAGATGAACTTAAGAAGGATTTAAATGCTTAAAAATAAATGGAATCCTTCTAGAACAACTTGAATAATCTGGAGAATTAATTGAATGGCGTTGAGACTGACTAGTTATAAAGTGGGTGATCATTTTACATTAACTTAATACATACAAGTGATCCCCCACTTTATATCACAATAAGTATAGCATGTAGTAAGAACAGATACTACACTTTGATCTTGGCCAAAGGGCCAAGAAAAGCTGTATTTATTTGCTTCCTCACCGAGCAAATTAGGCACAAGTCCGATTTTAAATGTGAGGGGTGAAGGGGAAATGGGGACCAACTCCCCGGGGAGTAGGGGAGCTGGATAGTGATAATTTGTTATGAAGGGTTGCCCCTACATTGTCCAAGGTCTTATATGTGAGGTTGCCCCCATATTATTGTCTTTATTGGCACGGGGAGAAGGGGAGCTGGATAGTGACAATGGTATGCAGGGTTGAGATTTATTTGCTCCCCCACCGTGCAAATTAGGTACAAAGCCGATTTTTAATGTGAGGAGTGAAGGGGGAATGGGGACCAAATCCCCGGGGAGTTAGGGAGCTGGATAGTGACAATTGGTATGAAGGGTTGCCCCTACATTGACCAAGGTCTTATATGTTAACTTGCCCTCACATATAGTGTTTGCTTGCAATATCTGCCGGAAAAATTATTACACTTTGAGCTTGGCCAAAAGGTCAACAAAAGGGTATTTATTTCCTCCCCGACCGAGCAAATTAGGCACAAAGCTGATTTCAATGTGAGGAGTGAAGAGGAAATAGGGACCAACTCCCGGGGAGTACGGGAGCTGGATAGTGACAATTTGTATGAGGGGTTGCCCCTACATTGACCAATGTCTTATATGTAAGATTGTCCCCATATTATGGTCTTTGCTGGCAGTGTCTGTAGGAATAGATACTACACTTTGATATTGGCCAAACAGCCAAGAAAAGGGTATTTATTTGCTCCCCCGCCTAGCAAAGTAGGCACAAAGCTGATTTTAATGTGAGGAGTGAAGGGCAAATGGGGACTAACTCCCCGCGGAATAGGGGAGCTAGATAGTTACAACTCGTATGAAGGTTTGGTATTTATTTGCTCCCCAACTGGGTAATGACAATTGGTATGAAGGGTTGCCCCTACATTGACCAAGGTCTTATATGTGGGACTGCCCCCACTTATGGTATTTGCTGGCTGTATCTGCCAGAACAGATACTATAATTGATCTTGGGCAAAAGGTCAAGAAAAGGGTATTTATTTGCTCCCCCACCGAGAAAATTATGCACAAGGCCGATTTTTAATGTGAGGCGTGAAGGGGAAGTGAGGACCAACTCCCCGGGGAGTAGGGGGGCTAGATAGTGACAATTGGTATGAAGGGATGGTATTTATTTGCTTCCCCACTGAGCTAATTAGGCACAAGGCCGATTTTTTCATGTGGAGAGAGAGGGAAGGGGGAAGTAAGAGGAGACCAGCTCCCGATGGGTGGGAAATGAGAGCTGGATTGTGCCAATTGGTATGAAGGGTTTCTCCTACATTGACCAAGGTCTGATATGTGGGGGCAACCCCACATATGGTCTTTGCTTGCAGTATCTGTCGGACAGATATTACACTTTGATCTTGGCCAAAAGGTTAAGAAAAGCTTAAAAAGCTAAGAACAGCATCTATTAATAACACCCCTTTTATCTTAACCAAAAAGGCCAAGCACAAAAGTGTTACGGACAGACCGACCGACCGGCGGAGTGACTTTTAGAGTCGCTTTCACGCGATTAAAATGAGTGTCAGATATAAAGATCTATGCGGTTTCATGTTCTGGTTTATTAAAACCATTTTATATCAATAAAACCGCCGACATATTTTTAGACGACTTATTCTTCTTCACCACACACTTGTAATAATATTCAACTCATTGCCTTTCACCAGCTTCAATTGCATAGATCTGATGACAATTACATGAACGGTGGTACGCATACAATCATAGCTGTCTATCGTATTGCGTATCTTCTCGAACATACATTTGTTACTTAACACTGGTATGAAATGTATGATTCATATGTGATTTAATTGCAGTTTCAATGTATCAACATTTTGTGCTCAAGTTATCGCATATCAGAAAATGTTTGAAATACATGATGTATTCTGGAAGAATGTAACAAAATAAAAACGACCAAAGCAAACCAACGTATCTTACTCATCTAAATATAAAACCTTTAGTAATCGTTAAACTATAAAAAATTATGAAAATTTAAATTTGCTAAGTTTTTTTTAAATTTGCTAAGTTGTCTTACATAAGAATCACCACATATCAAGGCCAAGAAACCCCTCGACGATAAGGGTTAAGAGTGTACAGTAGTCAATTGGACAATATAGTAATCGTTAGTAATGGGAATTCGGTAAATTAGTTAACTTAAGTGGAACGGCTCATCAAGAACTTGTTTACGTTGGACTTGAAGACAATCAGATTGTAGTCAGCTGGAAACCTGGAAAACGGAAGACGGTTCCACAGGCGTGCACTTCTAAGAAAGAAGATGTGTTCCTGGAATCGACGCATCTAAGGTTTCCTATTTTTTAATATTCAAAGTATAGTTCATATTTTTGTTTTATATTAATCGATTTTCTGCTGGTGTAGCCTAAGACCTTAAGAGGGTCGCTAAGAAAGCTGAAATGTTGTAATTAACATATGTTAGGACACTGGTCAGCTATTTTAAAGAACTAAATTATTAAATTAAATCATTCCAAATAATTAAATAGTCAGTCATCATTTCTCAAACTCCGAAATCATACTATATACTTATATGTCCATTCCGGAATGTTTTCAATTCTTGATCTGATACGAACTTTCTCTATACGTATGAATTCAAGCTACGCTAATAATGAAACGACACATGTAAAATTAAACTTGTTGGAAACGGGAGAGTAATGTGTTGCCAACACGTACCTGCTTATTTAGGAACAAATTACCTATTTTCTCATTATTGTCTAATTTGCTTTCGTGGGGAGGCAAATGAATATCCCGCCACCGCCTGGCCTTCCAGGTCGGGGTCACAGTGTAGTATCTGTTCTGATGCTTCCCTTGGCACTTAAGTAATCAGGTTTGGTCGATGTGGGGGAAACCCTTGATACCAGACAATTACTTTTTGAAGTCATTCGGGCCTCGGTCAATGTGAGGGAAACCCTTCATATCGAGACAATTGCTGTTTATTGAGACACTGCCAAAGTTTACCCTTTTTCGAGGAAGCTGGTTTTCACACACAATGTAGACCAGTGTCCGGAAATCATTGTCACTGTAGTTTATAAAGAAAGAAACAAACAAACACTCGCAGATGCGCCATGAATAAAAGACGAAAAACCGGAAGAACAGATACAAGAAACAATGTAAATAGGAAATAAACAACGCATAACAAAAAAACCTGTAAAACTGTTCACGGCGATTAAAAAATGAACAGATTAGGAAAGCATTCAAGAATTGCACACACTCACACAGACAAACTAAAAGAAAATAAACAAAATAAAAAAAACGAATTATCAACACAAAGAAAAATGGGTTTAATTAATTTAGGAGAAAGTCGTCTGCAACCATTTGCTCGTTAAATCATTAAATCAATGTCTGTATAAATGAAAATAAAAATAAGAATTTTATTAAATAATAATTGATTTGTAATTTGTTTTACTAAAAATTTATGTTTCCTTGAAATAAGAATTTTATAGTTTTATTAGAATTGTACTGAGATGGTTTGTCTTTAACCGTCAATCACATGAATTAGTCATAAAAAAGCTGACACGCGATTGGGATTTTAGAGGCGTTAAAAAGTTAAAAGAAATTGTACTTCTGTTTATATAAAAAAATGCTCTAAAATGTTTTTTTTCTGGTTTTGGGTTCATTTAAATTTCTGCTTTCTTTGTAAAAATAAGACATGCCTCGCTAATAAAAAAAATATGTTACTCGGGCTAGGCGGTGAATTTTGTTACAACTTTTGTTTTTTGACTTTTCATCAACTTTATTAAACGATGGCTGTTATGCATGAAATGTAATTTTATGAATAGATATCAAATAACATTTTACATGCATAACAGATATCATTTAATAAAGTTAATGAAAAGACAAGAAAACAAAAGCTGTAACAAAATTCCACTCCTAGCCCGAGTAACATATTTTTATACATGTATTTATGATGTGTTGGTGTTCGTTGGTGTTCACCGTAAACAAAAAATATTCAAGTTAAGAGACAAAACAGATTAGGGATATTAGTTGAGAATTAAACTGATAGTCATCTGCAGATATCAAATTAAGAGTAGTAAAAAAATAGCGTGTTTCGTGGCAGTAAATTATTTTGTTGTTTTCAGAGTTGTTCGCTAGGTTCAAATTAAATGAGTCCGTATAAAGTGTATTTTCTCATTTTCAATGGAATGTTACCGATCTAAGTTAAGGGTTTAACTATCAGCAAACTATAGGGTGCCTTACTCTTGAAAATTACTACTTCTTTCGGCAGTTCTATGCCTAGAGCTTATTGCGATAACCAACTATGGGGAAGACATAGGAATAACCACTCAATAGCGTAAAATCGGGACGAGGGTAATGATAAAATTAGCAATTATGCTGCGGAGCATTCTACGCTAAAAAGAGAAGAAAATAACAAAGGCCTCTAATACGTAATAAATCAATAAGAAAATATGGGCTCAAATGGAAACTGTAGTACAACAAGCTACCATGATAAGTTTTTCTGTGGAGTATGCGTATTGTATGATCCTATTTATTTTATTCTATGACATACCTAAGTCGTGTGGACATTGCACACACCGCTTTGAAACGATAGTAAATGGTTTAGAAAAAGTTTTTCTTGTCCAGTGTAATGGATCTGAGAAATGAGGCTTATAATTAGGGAAGTTTTTCATGTTTTTCTGTGATCTGTGCCGGAGTACATGATATTGCAGAGATTGTAAGCCAAGGGAATTACGACAATAGAAAATATCTTGTGTGAGTATGGGAGAGGCAAACCACTGGAGATATTGTAAGTAAGGATGTTCTATTTAATCCTAAAGATCAGAGAGGATGTATAAAGAAACTGTTAGTGATGGGGAGACAAATAGCTACGACACAATGGGCGCCCTGTGTTCGTTATACCATAAAAGAAAAAGGGGCAGATGAACAATTCGACGAGGAGCCATCGGGTTTGTACAGAGCAAAACGGGGCTTCTGTTTATTATAATAAAAGGGTGAATGGGACGAAACAGCTGATAACTGCCGTAGAGAGTATAACCTACAACCAAGAGAAAATGCCATGCGACCAGAAACGAGATCTGGTCTTAATCATATAAGGCGGTCAGATGCTGATGGCTGACCGTAGAAAAATAATAATGATGGGAGCTTAAAAAATATACGAACAGTTTAGTAAAATTCCATGTCTTTTTGAAAATATGACGACAAGTTAGGTTTGAATTATAGACGATTCGTCACAGGCAGGTAAGTGAGAAGATGATTACTATGTAGTGTTGGAAATAAACTTAGGAATTTTCTGTCTTCAGAATAAGTATGTACAATATACGGTAAAAAATTAGGTGACTGTTTTTTTTTTTGCCATAATAACGTATAGATATAAAGAAGAGTTTAGAGAGTAAATTACTTTATTTAGGAAGGATAACTTTGAAGGCCGTTCGAGTTGGAAAGTGAAGATTCTAGTCCGAATAGCATTGTTAGGAAGAAAGTACGCAATCATTAAAAACACGACGGAGTATAACCCAAGGGAAAAGTGTAAAAATAATTTGGTTGTCAGAGTTTTTGTAGGAAGAAATTACTTACATTTTCAAGAGCATGTCCAAAGCAATATATCAATATTAGCAACAACTCACAGGCAGGGCTTTCCTATATTTAGGGCAAAGGAGACAAAAGTGGCATTCGTCTCGTAATGAACTCTTTCTAGTTTGTTATAAGCTTTTGTTGAAACGTTTACTGTGCACGCAAAACGATAATATATATATAATTCAAAATACATGTAACGCGTACGTACACTACTTGGACATTCACACATATTGACATGTATTCACCCAACACTCTAGAAAATGTACGAACGATAATACAGGCCTACATGCACCCTGTACGATCACAAACACGTTAATTATACACGCTTTATATAGTGTGTATATAACATGATATTATACATGTAAAGACACTCGTATATAAATACACGACTTATATTCGCAGACCCGTGTATAACAGTAAGGTCAAAAATTGATGAACTGCCACGGCAAGTGATCCAAATAAACAGAAACGGTTATAGTAAAATATACATCAGATTCTAGATTCACATATATTGAAGCGGGGGAATTTTGCATCAAGATTGGGAGTACGTTAATTTAGTATGTCCATCGAAGCACATTCTATGTGAGTAATCTATTATAAAAACTACTATATGGCCGTTTGTCTGTCTTCTCTCTCTCTATATATATATTTTTTACATAAGCGTCACCACTTATCAAGGCCGAGAGGCCACTCAAGGATAAGGGTGAAAGAGTGTAGACTAGTCAAAAGGACAATATAGTAATCCATAGTAATGGAAGTTCGGTAAATGTGTTAACTTAAGTGGAACGGCTCATCAGAAACGTGTTCATGTTGCACTTGAAGATAACCATATTATAGACAGCTGGAAAGCATGAAAATGGAAGACAATTCCACAGGCGTGGAGTTCTAAGAAAGAAGCTTCGATCATACAATCTATGTTTAGGTTTAGGCACAGATAAAGAGTGTGGAAAATTATTGATAATGTTTTCAGCTAGTCTAGTGTTTCTTGTGAAAGTTTGGTGAGGGGGGACCATAGATTGAAGCTCAGTCGAACACTTTCCATGAAAATAACGATAAAGCAGAGACAAACTCGCAACATCTCTTCTGTGAGATAGAGGTTGCAGCGAAGAGAAAAGGACATCTCCCACCAGGACACAAAGTCAATTTTGAACCCTATCAGGGCAGGACAAGTTTTTTTTCTAGCAGCTCCTGCCCGTATGTGCCAACAGTATTCCATCCTTGGACGTATCTGGCTCTTATATATAGAGAGAATTGCATCTGCAGTGAGATAGCTACTGGATCGATAGAAGGATCCCACCATTTTTCCAGCCGCCTTAGCAACAAATTTGATGTACATATTCCATTTAAGATCAGGAGTAAAGGTCAAGCCCAGAAGCCTGTCATAACTTGAGGCCTCACCAAGACGAGAGCCATTCATTTTAATTGGTGCCAGATGGGGATCAGAACGTTGATTATGTAAAGATAGAAGCTTGGTTTTAGATGTATTAAAAGTAACAATCCACGCCTTTCCCCATTGTACAACGTGATCAAGATCAGAGGAGAGAGAATCGGAGAGAACTCGGTCGTTTACTGTCTTAGATGTGCTACCATAGATGGTAGTATCGTCAGCAGAAATGTCTATGAACGATGTAACGATGTGATTTGGAAGATCATTAATGTAGATCAGGAAATGAGTTGGGCCCAGGATGGACCCCTGAGGGATTCCAGCATATATGCTGTGGCCTTCTGATTTTTGCCATCAACTACTACTCTTATGAACCTATCAGAGAGAAATGATTTAATAATTGAGAAGACATTTCCAGCTATACCATAGCTGGAGATGTTGTGAAGTAAACCTTTATGCCATACCCTATCAAAGGCCTTTGATATGTCAAGAGCAATTGCCCTAGCAAGGTTGCCTCTGTCGAAAGATTCGCTAATCCTATGAGATATAACTGTAAGCACATCTGCTGTAGATCTAGCAGAACGGAAACCATATTGTGTGTCACTAAGAAGGTTATTTTTGCTGAGATGGTTGATTACTTCTCTATTTAACACAGATTCTAGCAACTTACTCATGCCGCACAGGAGACTTATTGACCTGTACTGAGAGGGGGATGAGCGATCACCTAAATTCTTAAATACAGGGCATGCTGATGAGATTTTCCAGGGTGATGGGAAGTAATTCTTCTTAAGACAACGTTTAAAGAGTTTTGTAAGTGTGGGTGCTAGTTCTGGTTGATGTTTTTTGAGTACTATAACTGGAATACCGTCAGGGCCGATTGCTTTTCTGGAATCCAGGTTTTTGATTAGCTTGGCAACATCACATACAAGTATTTGTATATCACATAGTGTGTTTTCTGATACAGGAGGAAATATTGGGGGTTGGCGGCCTTGGTCGCAAAGGGTAGAATTAGCTGCAAAGTTCTTGGAAAAGAGTTTGGCTTTGTCTGATGCTGACGAGATTAACTCAGGTCCATTGCAGATAGTTGGGATAGAGCACACGCTTCTGTTCAGGATTCTGTTTGCTATTTGTCAAAACTGGTGGGAACCAAACCGCTGCTCAGCTACTTTGGACTTGAGGGACTTAGCATAAAACTCTCTGGCGTTCTTTATTACTTTCTTATAATAGTTGCTGGCAGTTCTGAAAGCGGCTTTAGTTTCCATACATCTATTACGTTTGAAGCAGTGGAAAAAGTGATTTCTGTGCGCAATAGCAGCAGCACATTCTGGAGAAAACCATGGCTGGCTGTTAGGTTTTTGCTGGAACTTTTTCGAGGGTATGAAATTGTCTATACCTACAATTTACCATTCTGTCAGGTCTGATACTATAGACGACACATCCTTTTTAAACATGGAACGCAGAGGAAGATCCGATATAAATGTACGGAAACTATTCAAACTCTGTCTCTTTTGAAACTAAAAGTCGCAGATTGCGATAGGTGCTTTAAAAGTTTTTTTACGGGGCATTTATTTGTTGGGTGCTTAGCGGGTTACAACAGTTTTTTTTTCGGAAATAATTGTGTCAAAATTGAAAAAAAAAAACGTTATACATATTGTAATTTTAGCGTAGTAAATGTTGAATAATCACCCAGTTTATATGCGTGCCACGTTAATACCGCGGTAAGCCTATCAGATCTGCATTTTACAGTTTTGCTTTCAGCTTCGATTCTAGCTAATGCAACCAGAATAGTTTTGTTACTTTTAAAACCACGACTCTGTACTAATATATACGAAATTGGACGCATTAGAACATCATATTTAAGCGTATTTCTGACCGGGAAATGCCGGGCGCTCCATCGCGAATTGTAATTCGTGCAGGAAATATACAGTACGAAACTCTTTTATCACATTGATCAACTTTTAGTGTCCAGATATATCTAAATAAAAAAACGAGTCTTGGTTAAAATTATTAGAAGTTTTGGAAGGAATTATCTGAAATGTTACACGGATTATTTAAAACTGACGAAACAATAAACTCCATGATTCACTTTGTTCACATTTCACGCTGAACAACTCAACCATCCTACATAGTGTATACGGTGTGAAATTTTTGGGTGAGAATATATGCTAAAGTAGATTAATTTTATGAGCAAAATTTTCAGGGATATAAACCAGGATAATATTTTAAATAGTATAATATATATATATATATATATATATATATATATATATATATATATATATATATATATGGGGCACTATTTTTAAATCGTATTTCCAAGTTTAATTAAAGTTTTATGATATGTTTTTATTCAATTTTAAAGTTTAAGTATAGAATAGGTAGAAAACACCCTCCCTTCTCCATGTATAGAATGGCTTATAGTGCACTAGTACCCCATATATATATATATATATATATATATATATATATATATATATATATATGCAGAGATGTTATTAATTTTTGTAAATAGTATAATATCATAAAAACAGACAGACACAGAGACATATACAGTGATGATCATATTTATTGGCACGGTAAAATAAAAGTTAAATTTTGTCTAATAAATTCTAAAAAAAGGGATTAAATTAAAGAAAATAACAAAGTATATTATGTATTTTTAACTGGCCTTTCCGATGCAGCAATCGGATTTTAGAAAAATAAATAACAAAGGAACAACAAACATAATTGCAAAAAACCCTTGTTCAAAATTATTGGCACAGCTTTGTTTTTCTTTTAGTATCAGTATAATATCAATCAATTTCTGGCTTACGTGCTTTCTGAACTTTTTTATAGCCATATTATGCTTTTTTAACGCTAATTCAGTGAATGATTTTTTCAGATAATTTTTAGATAGCGATTTATTTAAACTATTA